>NC_051307.1:183022310-183325340 GCF_015220235.1 Choloepus didactylus
ATTCTATGGAAGGAAATGACGCCAGGGCATGATTCATTGGAGGCCATCTTTGGAGACTAACTGCCACAGAGCAGGTAAATTACAGAGTACCATTGCCTCATCTGTATAAGGCTAGCTTCTTAATAAACTGGTAAATTGTTACATCCTACAGTCAAATTATATTATCCACTCTATTCATTGAATTCTATTCACAAAAAGCTATTGAGAGTTGCTAACTCAGTGGAGCAAAGAACAAACTGAATGGTCTATCAGAAACTTCCTGGGGCTGAAGGACTCAACCCACAGATACCCAGTGTTTGCACCGTAGCTACTTAGGAACCTGCTGAGGCTCTAATAGTAAGGACAAGAGGGTATTCAATGGTATGCTTAATAATACACCGTTTCTTCTACAATTATTGTTTATATAGCAAAGTTAAGAGTTTTAATGAGAAAAGAACTATTTGCCTTTGTTTTTATGTTTTGCTTGTGTAACCAGAAGATTGTGTATTTTGTAATTGTATTAAAGGAGCTGTAAATGTAATGAAATCCATGTTTATCAGAATAGTAAATATAGGGACTCTCACATTCTGGTTAGCTACTTGCTTGGGTTAATATTATTCCCACCACACCCTGATTGGGTGGAGAGCATTTTAAGATTGGTATAATAATTACATTTCCTTTAGTCTTAAGACACAGTCTTTTTTCACATTTATTATGAAATGGTTGATATCAGAAATGGGGATATCCATGTATCACTGATGGTTCTAGTTAATATAATGTGCTTTTTCTCTCTCTCTCCCTTCTTGTCTCCCTCCCACCCTCTTTCATGTCTTCCTTCCTTTCATTGAGAAGCTGCCATTAAATTGATGCATATTTTATAATTGATGGCATCTTAGTATTGAGGATGTGTGGTAATTAAAAAGGCCCTGAATTGAAGCCTGATTTCTTCTGTTTTCTCCTTCATGTCCACTCTCCTCCATCCTTTTCCACCCAACTTTGTCCCCAGAGGTTGACCAGCTTGGATTACATAAACAATTCCCAAGCCTCTGGCTTCTGGTTGTGTTTTATTAGTGAGAAGTCCAGGCAGGAGACTGGAGGGATGGAGGAGAGTGAGGTCAGGGTATTTATTCTGCAGGCTTCCTTCTTGTGAGGTCACCTTAAGCTGACTCCGTCCCTTGACAGGCCACGGTTCCTCTCAAGGTGGCTAACTCTACAGGAATTTTTTCCCTTTTGGGTCTTTTAAGCTCTCCCTCATCTTAGCCCTTTGGCCTAGGGATAGTGACAGCCTTTATTTTTATATTATCCCTTGTGATTCCCCTAAACTCAGGCCACATCTTTATAATTAGTCCCATTGTAAATTCAGCCTCCTAAAATTGTCCTCATTTTCCTCATTGTCATCTGTTTCCTATTGGACCCTTAACAGATACCAGTTGCAAATAGAGATATGTCTCATTCCCAAGGGATGAATCATGATTGGTCTAAACTACTGTTGGTGATATTAGTCTTCCCAATGACTGGTCTAGGTCCTAGATTCTAGGGGTACCAATAAACGTTAGGGAAAATCTGTTGAAGGACCTTCCTTATTGCATATAAAGACAGAGCTTCATTATAGCAAAAAACAAAACCAACGTTTGTCCCTCTGATTCCCTTCTGTGGATACTGATGTGAGTACACAATGCCTGGAGCTGCAACAGCTACTTCATGATCATAAGGTGCCAAAAAAAAAGTCAAAAACTAAAACAAGAAAACATCATGTCCCGAATGGCAGAAAAAAAATATATTCAAAGAACAGGGATTCTTTATGACATTTCAGAGCTACCACATCAAATCTGGAACTACCTCTTTCAGATTCCTTTATGCATGAAATCATAAAATGCTTTTATTGCCTCAGCCACTGAGAATCAGTAACACTCCTTCCTACCTAACAGAGGGAGGGTGGAGTTTGTGAGGTGATATAAAGTATCATATATATGCCTTCTCCGGCTGAGGTTGAAATGGCAGAATCCTAAACCTAAGATCAAGAATGGTGTGTGTTGACTTGCCCTCATTCATCTGTATCCAGAAGGTTGCAAGGTGGGCCCTTCACCATCTATTGGCCCTGTGCGATACCCAATGTAATATCAGAATCCACTGTTTCAGGGTTCAGGATCTGACTCCTACAGCCAGGTCACCGTGAGTCTTTACTCAATGGATCCTTGATTTTCTCTCCTCAGAGTACTCCAGAATATGACCTGACCTCAACTTTCACCAACTGCCTTTGCTAATCTCCTAAACCTTATCCCCAGTCTGTCCATTTGAAGGTTCTAGTTACCAATTTACCCCAGACAAGAGTAGTCCTTCTCTATTTAGGGAGAAGATAACCAGCATTTCTTGAGTATATACTCAGCCAGGCATCATCCTAGTGTTTTGCATATATATTTCTAATCCTAATAATGCTACAAGTAAGGAACTATAATTATCCCCATTTTATAGGGAAGGAAACTGAGGTTCAGAGATGTTAAATCTCTCAAGGGTAAGAATAAATTCAGAGCACACCTGCCTTATTCATAATCTGGACATCCTGACCACCTGTGTGTTTCCTCTCCTCCTGACCTGCTCCTCCATCTCCCACTGCTGCTCCATGACAGTGGACAGCACTGATCACCCACACTCCTCCTTGGACCCAATTTTGCTCTCACTTTCAGACCCCATCCTGCAACTCTGGTACTGTCAAAACCCACAGGCTGACCTCAGATTCTTTTACAGAAGAAATAGATTACACATACTTGAGTGAGCCTGATATTTTCTCTAGATAAAAGTCAATGCCTAACTTGCAGTTTTGGCTCTAAGTTTATTTGACACCTATCTTAATCTACGTTGAAGAATTAAACAAGATGATAAGACACATTATTCCTGAGGAGAGTTTAAATAATCAGCATCCACTCCCTTTGGGGAAGAGGGTGGTGACAAATAAAGGGATCATGAGAAATGTGGCGTCCAGAGCTGACCCTGTGCTCATTAGACACACCCACCCACCAAACGGCTGGCTCAAGCAGAATTCTATCAGAGGCAAAAGTTCCTTGTAATCCAAGATGGTTTCTTTTTGAAGTTCAAGGATCTAGTATCTTTGTTTTCTTGGAAAACTAGACCATATGACTTCCTTGTGACATAGGTGAATAAAGTTTTGGTGTTTTGATGGTACCACTTGTTTCATTCACTGTAGTATTTTTTTAAAAGCATGGTTCCATTCTATTTTCAAAGTATGGCTTTCATGGTTCTTTTAAAAAGTGGTGTGCACATAACCTTAACAGGATAGATGCCTTGTGAATCTCCATAGCACTGGCATATAACTGAATGTCATAAATATACTAGGTAAACAAATACCTAATGAAAAGAATGCAACATCACTTACAAGGTATTTCTATGTTCTACCTGGTGTTATAAACACTTTGATGTATTAATTCACGTAATCCTCACACTACCCCCTAAGGTAGTACTAGCATTTTTTTTTGAGGGGGGATGGTCACTGAGAATTTGCAATGGTAAGAAACTTGCTCAAAGTCACATATGTAGATAGCAATAGAGCCCAAATTCCAACCAGATTCTACTGATTCCAGAGCATGCTTAAGCACTCTCATATACTGTCTTTCATTGGCATCAAATGTTCTTTATGACTATTTGCAAGTGGAGACTTGCCAGATTATCTAGGTAGATGGATTTGCCAGACTTCAGGGTTGGGACTCAAGCCACAAGTAGAATAACCCAAGGCTTTGTGCTTTAGGGACCTCAAAGAGGAGAGTGCTCATTTCCTACTGAATATTTCCCTCTATTAAATTATAGGTTATATTGTAGTCAAAAAGGGGGGAGGGGGTGATATTTTAATTCTTCTTTAATTTGTTACAGATGTACTCTGTACATTCATTACAATGTACTCCTTTTTTTCAGTGGTTCTGACCAATAACGAAGGTCCTTTAGGGAGTGGAACTTTAGGAAAAAGTGATTATGCTGCTTTGTAGTTTACAAAAGAAAAGCTTGACAATAGTGGGTATTGTTAAATGTATCTGATATTTGAAGACAAAGCCTTTACATTTTTTAAAGAACTAGACAAAAATTCAGTGGCTTAAAACATCAATCAATTATTTAGCTCACAATTCTATGAACTGGCAATTTGGGATGGGCTCAGCTGAGCAGTTCATCTGCTGGGCTCACTCACTCTGGGGCTGACTGTTGCTGGCTGAGTTTGTGATTGCTTCTCTCAGCTTGGATGGCTGGAATGATTTAGAGTTTCCCTCCCCATGGCCTCTCAGCCTTCAGCAGGCGAGTCTGGGCTTGTTCTCCCAGGGATTGTAGAGATCCAATAGTAGCAAGGAGAAGGCAAGTGCCAATGTGCAACCTTTCCAGTGTGTTCTTGAGTCACACTTGCTATTGTTCCCATGTGGGGAACAACCAGCCCTGGAACCATTACAATAATACCATAAGGCATAAGTCCAAAGATGTACAAAATTCTAAAGAGAGATATTTTTAAGAGGGATAAGAGATTCTAAAATAAAAAGATATCTTGATCATAAGAAAACAATCTTAAAGAAATATATATAAAGGACCAAATCATGTAAGCAAACCAATGTTTCCCAACAGGGAGCCATCAGATAAGTGCAAATTTTAAAAGGCAGGCACAAATCATGGAACATCATTATCAAAGATAAATAAAATAATGGGACATATCTGTAAGAATAGGGTTTGGAAAGTGAAATAAATTGGGTTTTAAAAAATGCACCAGGGCAATAAAAAGTGTTGGGTGAAGCGTTCTTGTATTGTTTTGTTTTATTGTTGTTCATCTACATTCTGTACAAGGAAGGACGGGTTGTAGGCCAAGGCTTGGAGCAGATGGTATTACACTAGCAGATGGTAAGGGGAAGGCAGAACTACTCCATCCCTGATGTGTTTCCATCTTCTCCATCAAAAAAGGATCTTCAAGCTGGAAAGGTTGGAATAAATTTGGTTAAATAAAAATTGAACCCATGACTACTGAGGAGTAAATTAATTCAGTGCTCAGAGACCCAGTCAGGGGATTGACAACAACTGCATGTGTGATTGTAGAATTTTTATTTGAAAATGTATGCAGGGGAAAATACGTGGAACAGGAAATTTCCAGAAGACTAATGATAATCATTCATAAAGCCGAAATTCAAAAGTTTGTGTATATATGTGTGATGGGATGAAGGAATGTGGTTTCAATTCAGAAATTTTAAACTCTCAAACTTGATATTGATCCTGCCTTGATTCTAGAGGGAGTTCTTTCACTTGTTTGTTCTCATTCATTTACGTTAATCAACAAATATGTATTGAGAGCTCATTCTGTGCTAAGCTGTAGATTCAACAATGAATGCCTGTCCAGGAGCTTCCCATTTAGTTGGGGAGGCAGGAAAGTAAACAAACCACTATCTTACCTGTGAAAAGATGCTAAGGGGAGTCATAACATCTTGAAGGATGGGTAGTATTTGGCCAGGTGGGAGGAGATAGGTGAGAGGGTGGAAGAAATAGGAGAAGCACAGAACACACAACAAAAGCAACATGCAAAGAGATTTAGATTAGAGAGAGAGCACTTATATGGTCTAATGTGGCCGGATCTTAGGGAAGGGTGAGGGGAGCTGTGGGAGGCAAAATAAAAGGCAACAGGGGCACATAATGGAAACCATTATTTGTTAGCTTTGCATTTATCCTAAGGATAAAGGGGTAAAAGAGTAAAATATGTCAATTTCCAATATAGAGCCATCTCTGGATTTTTGAATCTGTTGTATTGTACCATGTATCCGTATCTATACAGATTCCCTAGAAAAGAAAGTAGGGCTCACTGGAATCCATCATGGTTTCTAAAACATGCTCATAATTTTTTCTGCTAGGATTACAGGTATAATTGGAAGCGTGAGACCTTATTATTACTTGCTTTTGGTGATAAATTTGCAAAGACTCCCACAATATCCTAGTAGCTAAGATGAAGGCAAGGTAATAGTATAGTTAGGTGGATTCAATGCGATTGAACAATTAAAGAATTAGGATCAGCCTGAATGGAGTCTTTCTGATATCCATATTTGATCCTTTCTTTTCATTTTTTTTCAATCAGACATTTGAATGAAGACACATGATTACATAGTGCTTACACAATGCAAGCAATACCTAACACATTGGAAAATGGAAACCAATTTCAACAGAATTTCGATATGCCCTAAAGAGTAGGCTAAAATATGAGATAAAATTCCTACATTTGTGTTAAAATTTTTGACATCTCAATCAAGTCAATGTGATGGTCTTATTAGGATGTTGATTTTAACAAACCAAATTTTCAAAGAAATATTTGAGATAAATGAGGAAAATTGAGAATGAACTAACTATTGTCAATTTTGTTAGATTCCTTTTTTAAAATCATGCTCATTTGCTAGCAATACATAAATTACAGGTGAAATGATATGACTGTGTGGTTTGCTTTAAAATAGGAAAAAAATGGGAGGTGGATAAATGAAATGCATGGTGGTAAAAAGATCATGTTGAAGTTGAGTGATAGATATATGGGGGAGATCAAGTTCTGGCTTAGGGGACTTAGTCCATCCTTCTAATAAAGTTTGGTAGATTGGCCTCAAGTTGTCAAAAATTAAAATCTTGCTTCCTCCTTAGTTAGCAAGGAAACATTCATATGGGTGGTATTCACTCAAAAGAGTGTTTTTTTTATTTAAAAGGCTCTCCACCGAATAGTTGTCTCAGCTCTCTCCAAGTGCCACTACACTTTTCTTAGGTGTGCAGCCAACTTGCAGGCCAACAGGCCCTGTACAAGCCAATGGCTTCCAGCTGTAATGGAGTGTGTGCGTGTACGAGTGTGTGTGAGCATGCATGCATTGTGGGAAAGGAGGGATAGACAGAGATGGGGTCAGAGAGAGAGACCAACTTCTCACACTCCCTCCAGAAAATGAACTTGCACGGCATCTACTTGATTTCCCTACAGATGGCTGATTACTACCATTCTTCTGTGCAGGATGCATTCTATACGAGCCTGGTCTGCTATCCAATCGAGAAAACTGTCAAACAAGCTCCACCCCCGCCCTCATTCTCTTCACGTGTGTGTTCCCTGTGGAAAGTTGCAAGCTCTGTGGGACTATTTCTTAGGGGTAATGAAACTAAAACTAGGTGGCCTACTGTCAAAGACTTTATCCATCTGGCTGAATGCCTTTTCCAACCCTAATATTTCATGATATTTAAGTTTTCCAAAGGCTTTAGGTAAAAACGAACTAAGCACTCAAATTAACATTTTCGAGTAATGAAGTATCCAATTCTTGAGAGAGTTCTGTTTCAGAAAAGTCAGCTGTAGCTTGCACCCTGTAAAACTACCTAATCAAAGAAGGGTAAGAACAGTCACAGTATTAAATAAAGAGGCAGAAAAGTGGGGGAAGCAAGTACAAACAAAGTGCTAAGGTAAGAAAGTAAATATGTCAAGGGTGGAGAAACCTAATGGGAGGGTGGGGAATTTTCTGAAAATTATGGCTGAGAAAGAAGCTTAGTAATTAAATCAACACTTAGTCAACCTACCAAATTATTGTGACGTGTAGAAGGTGCCTGCTACTCATAATTAAAAAAAAAAAAAAAGTTGTACATTTTGTAAATTCTTAAAATTAAAACTTTGGAATTTCGCAGCTGAAATCTAATCTAATCTAATCTAATCTAATCCAATCTAATGAAGGAGAAACGGAGGAATAGGGAGGTATAGAGACAAAGTCACACAGCTAGAATCAGGAAACGTATTAAGACCCAGTTCTCAGAATTCCTGATTAATTTTTCTTTCAAATAAATTGATTCAGAGAGCCAGCAGACATCTGCCTTCAAAATCTCAAAGTTCTAGAAAGTCAGTAAAGGTTATCTCTTGGCTACAGAGTTTGGAGTTCGGTTTTAATTTTTTGCTGTTATCTTAAACTACTTTATAAATGCAAATCAGATTATTACAATCATACCCCCTTTCAGGTAAGAGTTCATCCCCAGAGTAACGAGTGTACAGAGCCAGTTCCCTATGGGAAAGATAGTGGTAGCAATAGAGGGGCATGGGAAAGGTGAAAGGTGAACTCTCCCAGTGGATTAGCCTCACCCAGCAATCCTTTATCAGAACAGTGACTGGCCCGGGCTCAGCTCCAGCTGGGCAAACCCATGTACCAGGAGGAACTCTCTCAGGTTCTGTGAGCTAAGCAGCTTGACTTCACCCATCAGCAGGTGCCCCAGGTCTTCCTTCTGTCATCTCCCTGTGCTTCTCCAACATTGCTGAATCTGCCTGGAGAAAAATCACAAAACTAAGCAGATCAATACATCTCTTGCCCAATCATGGTGCTGGTGTATCTCTACAGTTTAGGATGTTATCATTTAATTATTGTCTATCTCCCTTCTAGTCTGTAAACTCCACCTGTCTTTGCTCACCACTGCCTCACAGGACCTAGCAGAGTTTGGGCACAGTGTAGACCCTCCATAAGTACTTACTGAGGGAATGAGTGATGTCTTCTCTTCACAGAAAAAAAAAAAAAAATTCATCACCAGACATGGCTCCCTAACTTGCCAACACTAGCTTTCAAATTTGCCTGAGTCTTTTCCCAGCCTTTCCCCCTTATCTCCCATTAAATAGAAGATTGTACAATAAATCTTCCATCTGTGTTCTGGTTATATCTTTTTTCCACCTTCTCAAGAATCTTTGCTATTGACTATTCCCGATCCCAACCAAATGTTCAACCTTTCACACCCTATGGACTCCTTCCCATTATTATGTAGACACACTTAAGTCTCTATCATTTTTATTGTTTTTCAAAGAAACCCTTTTCTAGCATTCTCTCTCTACCCACTCACTAGTTAACTTGTTGAGAGCTGTGTACACTCACTGTTTCCGCTTCCTCACCACTTATCACTCTGGGCTCCTAACAGTTAGTGATAACTGTTTTGCCTAGGTTACCAATGACCTCCTTATCACCAAATCCAGTGACTACTTGTAAGTACTTATTCTACTTCATCTCTCAACAATATTTGACTGTGTCGACCATTATCTACTTCTTAAAATCCATTTCTTTTATCTTATAAAAATCACTCTTCTGAGTATCCTCCTGCCCCTTTAGCTACTTCTCAGTCCCTTTATGTAACAACTATTTATTGACCACCTAATATGTGCCAGGCAATGCCCTGAGGATAAGGTGGTGAACAAGACACTCCAGGTTCTTGTGCTCATGGACTTCCATTCTAGTGAGGAGGGAAACAAATAAGTGGATAAATAAACAGATGACATCAGGAAACAAAGTCTGTCCTAGGCTTTTTTTATTTTCAGGCATACATATTTCCTTAGTGATTATATCTTATCAACAACACTGACATATTGAATATTCCCAAATTTCTATGCCCAGTTGCTGTATCCAATAAATCCTATAATCCATGGCCTATAGTTTTCAGTGGATGTCCTACATACAAATTTGAACTCATCATCTTCCACTTTCCTCTCTCTACTTCTTTCTCTTCCTCCTTCTCTCACTACCCTGGAGAATAGCACCACTATTTACCCAATTGCCAAACCCAGACACATGAGAGTTGTTTGACCCCTCCATTTCTCTTACTGTGTCTACATCCAATAAATCATCAAATCTTATCTATTCTCCTACCTAAATAACTCCAGTCTCCCCATTCTCACAGCCACTCCTTGAGTTGAAACTACCATCTTTCCTCTCCTAAATTATTTTTAACCTGTCTTACTACCTCTCTCTTATTCCCTTCTAATCTATTCTCTACACTTCAAATAGAATGGTTCTTTGGAAATACAAATCTGGTGTCCTGGTCCTGGAGGAAGAGGGAAAGCTAGAGCCAGCATCATCTTGTACCCTCCACCTCAAATAAACATTAATATAATCAAGGGGAAAAAAGACTGAAGAATATACCTATATTTATAAATATATGTAATCTGTTATTAAGGGATACTATTTTCCTGTTGCCTCAAAATTAGCAACTGGATCTCAAAGTTGAGGTCAGGAAGCATGAAGAAGAGTGCCATTCTTGAAAAGAAAACCAAGTAACAGGTATCGTAAACTCCTAAGCTTATTAAGAGGTGATTTTGTAACCCATACCCCGACATAATCACACCAGCATCTTACATCCTCCTTGATTTAATATAAGCAAAATACTAGGAGTGTGAGTGTGGAGGAGAATGGAAGAAAACGGAGAGAGAAATGGGGGAGAGAAAGAGAGTAAGAGAGAGAGAGAGAGAGATGAGGGAGGGTGAGAGAGAAGGAGGGAGGGAAGCACAGAGAATGAATAAAAGCAAGAAGGAATCATTGGAGTCACAAGTCAGTGGCCTTGTTGGGGTGTTTTGTAGTTCTTACCTTCCCTTGGGGGAGGTGGGTGCTACAGGCCACCAAGCCAAGAGGGGAAAGCTCCAATGGAATCACCTGTAGAAACTAGGGAAATGTCTGTCTCAAGAGTCCACCAATAGCTTCTTCCTAGGTTTAACTTCTGCTTATGCAGTAAAATTCATGACCTTCTTTGTGCCTATATGGGCAGAGGTCAAGACAATTGGAGAAAAGATGACAAACCTGAGTGGGGGTGGCACGTAGTGTCCTGCACTTTCACTACTTACAATAACAAGCAATGCCTAAGTGCCAGTCAAGGGAATGCCAATGAATATAAACAATGTTAAGCAATGCTGCCAAAACCCCACTCAAGATGGCTGAGTGATCAGGCAAGGACAACTCAGCAGCAAGAAGAAGCTGAGCTGAGGGTGGGGATGCATATCGACTCAATCTCCTCAAGACAGATCTCCCACTTAGAAGATTTAAGTAGTTAGGAATAATCTGATTCTTAACCCAGATCAGGCACCCTTCCAAGCTAGGCCAGAACTAGTCATAGACTGCACTCCAAAATTGCTCCTAATGAGACAAGCTTGACCATCAACAGGACAATTGAAACCACCCAGGCATCATCGCCTTGTGCCTGTAGATCATCCAGCACGTGTAAAAGAGATTTAATAGCAATATGTACTACACCAGTCGTTTGCCTGTTTACTCTCAGATCCATTCTCCATCAGTCCCTTGCTTGCTCTGAATCATAGGGAACTGACTCTTGAAACAGTATCTCCCAGGTTCTCTTCCTCCTGGCTTTCACTTAGGTTTAGCCAATGGAAGGCCCTGGCAGGAGAAGAGATTGGAGGGTGCTTGGAAGAAGAAACCAAGAAATCAGCAGTAGCTGAGTGGTCCCTGCTCCTGGCAGATGCCAAGATGCTTACAGCTCCCACCAGGTGGCCCAGCTCCTAGACTCTGGTAACTTCTGGTACCACCACACCCTCCCTTTGTCCTTCCTCCCCTAAGTGTAGTAGCAGCTTCTTTCAATTACTGTTCTCTGAGTTGCCTCACCTTCTTCCTTTTGCTTCTTCAGTTCTTCGAATATCTTAGTTACCACATGTGCTGGTTTGAAGCTGTTACGTACCCCAGAAAAGTCCATGTTCTTTTAATCCATTCCTGTGGGTGCAGACCTTTTGGTTAGGTTATTTCAGAGGAGATGTGACCCTCCCCATTCAAGGTTGGTCTCAATCCTTTATTGGAGCCCTTTGTGAGAGGATGAAAGACAGAAAAAGTCCAGAGAGCCCAGGGAAGCTGAGAGACAAGGGAACACCCATAGAAGCTGAGAGAGGAAGCCACTGAAGCCAAAAGCTGAAAGCAATGAAACCCGGAAGAGAAGGACCAGCAGACACTGGCCATGTGCCTTCCCATGGGACAAAGTCCCAGATGCCAGCAGCCTGGCTTCAGAGTCCAGACATTGTCCTGTTGATGCCTTGAGTTGGGACATTTTCATGGCCTAAGAACTGCAAATTTGTAAGCCACTCCATTTCTGGTATATTGCATTCTGGCAGCTTTAGCTAACTGAAGCAGATGTCTTGACTAAAGTTGCAAAGAGGCTACAAAAAGATAAAGACACATGCAACAATCTTTCCCCCAAAGTCTCTTTACTTGTCACATTTTCCTCTGTAGCTATTCCCCCAAAACCCGTGTTGATTCTCCTGCCTTCTGAAAAATAAAGTAAAACTAACAGAAAAGACTCCAAAACACAAATGTAAATCAAAACAAAAAAAGCTATTATATTGATTGAGATTCGATGATGGTAGAGATTAATTTTATATTTTTACTGCAAGATAGTATAACTTGCAGTTAACAGCCAAAAACCCCCAATCAGTTTAAAATAATTATTACTCAATAAGTAATGATACTATAAAAGGTTAAATGTTTTAAAAGCAAGAAAATAGAAAAATGGTGAGTCAAATAAGAATAATAATTGAAGACAGTAGACTTAAACCCTAATACACAAGTAATTACATTAAATATAGATAGAATAAATACTCTAAGTTATTTGGATTGTCAGACTGCATAAATAAATAAAAACTAACTAAAAGCTGCTTATATTGAAACACACATGAGGAACTACTGAAATGGAATAAACTAATAAAAGATGTATAAGACCTCTCCACTGAAACTCACAAAACTTAATTGAGTAAATTACTGAAGACTTACATTAATAGATGTATAGACCACATGCATGGATTGAAAATTTTAATAATATTGAGATGTCAGTGCTCCGTAATCTGGAGAGTGCTTCAGGGTTTTAATGCTGGCAGTTAACAAATGAATTCACTATCAGATCACTTGAGACATGGTACAATAGAGCACTAGCTATAGAAGAATCTAAAGGAAAAGGCTTGAAAATTCATGCGACTAAAGGTGATAATTTTAAGAAAGCACCATTTCTGGGGAAAAGGTAGGCAACTTGGAGGGGAAAATGTCCCTTAAAGATTTTTCTAAGAAGAAGAAAGAAGGAAATAAGTGGCAGAAATTAAGAGCGCTACGGAACAAAAGAATATAACAGAATCAAAATCATTCTATCTTTCCCCAAGATGCCACATTTTAAAGAAAATGCAATTCACTGCCACAACAGGAGAGAGCACTCTTGATCTAAGAAACCTATTGTGCTATCGAAACTCCTTGTCTGCTACTCCAAACATTTCTCATTGATGATCCAGTTAAATCCAAGAAATTTAAAAACAAACCATAGGCAACAGTCATAAAAAGCTATTACAGTAAGAACAAAAACAAAGGGAATCAAAAGGGTTTAGCTGACAAGAAATAGTCTAAAAAAGGGCAGAATAAAATTGTAACACAACACTTTAACATGAACTACATGTCAACAAACACTCACAGTTATGAGAGAACACCTCAAATCAGAAATACGGAAGAGAATGGACAAAAAATAGGAGACTGAGAAATGGAAGATACTCAAACTCAGGAAATAATTTGAATAAAAAGTAAAACAATATGAAAAAAATGAAGACTAAATTACAAATTCCTGAAAGGAAAATAAATTCAACTGAAAATAAATTAAGGGACATTGAAATATAATCCAAGAAAATACTCTAGAGAGAAAAGAAGTCCAGAGTCTACATATTTTAAAGGCCCACCATTTTCTTGAGAAAATTGAACCAGAACTATCAACTCCAAGGCAGAACCTAGATAAGCTATTTGACTTTAAAGATCAAGAAAAAATACCATGGGCCTCTCAGCAAATGTCCAGTTCATTTACAAAGGATAGAAAATCAAGGTTTGCAGCTGACTTCTCAACAGCAACATGTGAAGCAAGAAAACAGTGGAATAACATTTTCTTGAAACTCAATGAAAAATCCTGTGTCAAGGATTTTTTTTTAACCATACAAACTGTATAAAAACAAATTTATACATGGAGTATCTCAGTAAATATTGTAATTGTAAATTCTGGAGAGATCTACCAGAGGATGACTAAAAGATATTTGGGGAAATTTTGTCAAAATTTTGAATATTTAATTGTAGATCTGAGACAAAAATAAAAGTGGTGACAATGATGGAAGAATAGTATATAAATTGTATATGTTTTCATAAAGTAGAAAGAGTACAACTGAAAGAAAAGTGGGAGAAGGGCGAGAAGGAAACAATAGAGTAGAATAAGTTCATCAACTGTCACACAGGTAATAGGTGGGAATCAAAGGACATTACTGAAAGATGACAAATCAAATAGTAGAAGCCTAATAAAGGAAAAGGGAAAATAAGAACATTATGAAAGGTATTACTATACAGGTTGTAAAAATGCAAACCTTTTTAAATACCAAGAAAGAAAAAAAAATTAAAGCAAAAAGAGACCACCTAGAGAAAGACACGCAAAAATATCTAAGGAAATACACACAGCATCAAGTGGACAAAAAATAAGTAAGGGTGACCCCAAAAAACGAAATAACGTAGATCTTATAGATACTTATCAAACTGCGTATCCTAAACATTGAAAATTTGCCTTCTCAAGCATATGTGGAAAAATCGGTATTTATTTTCTAAAGTAACTTCCATAAAGTAGAAAGAATATGAACAGCATTTCCTGATCATGATGCAATAAAACTAGAAATTAAAAAAAAATAAGAACTCCAACCTGAAAACCGAAAATTTCTTGTTTAAACAACTCTTGATTGTACGAGCCAAAATTATTAAGAATTTCAAAAAAACAAAACACAACAAAACAAAAAGCCAACAAATAAATAAATAATGAAAACACTATGTGGTTAGTATCAGATGAAGAAATAATAATAGCTGACACTTAATGACTACTTGATATTTCATATGTGAGGCAGAAATTTTCCCATCTATTTAATATATATATATATATATATATATATACACCACATCTTAGTTGCCGGGCTGCTGTGACAAACACCATGCAATGTGTTGGCTTAACCAACAGGATTTATTAGCTCACAGTTTTGAGGCTACAAGTCCAAAACGGAGGCATAGGCAAGGCGCTGCTTCCTCCCCCAGGATTGCGGGCAGCAGTCTTTGGTTTGTGTCCTTGTCCTGTGTCACAAGGCAACATCTCTCCTTTCTCTTCTGTGTCCCCTTTAGCGTCTGGCTCCCACCTCCTCCCTGTGGCTTTTCTAACTGACTTCCTGTTTCCTTCTCTTTATAAGGCCTTCAGTATCCAAATTAAGACCAAACCTCATTCAGATGGGCCACACCTTAACTAAAAATAACATCTTCAAGGCATCCTATTTACAATGAGATTCATATTACTTCACATTAATGTCTAAATTGGGGTACATAATTCAATCTTCCACACCCACCCACACCTAAAAACAATTACATATTAATGTATAGATATGATCACAAACACTTTTTAGCAGGCTCTTTTCTTTCCTCCTCCTTTTTTCTTAATCCCCTACCCATTTTTCATTGCCTCATCCTCACACAGCTCTTCCCTTCCCCAAGGTAATCAATGGCATGCACATTTGTATATTATTTTTCCGCAGAAAAATAATCTCATAGAGGTTACAAACACACATACACACAAATTTGTACACATACGTACATATAGAAGAGTTTTTAAAATGTTACAGAAAAATGACATATATTCCTCATCCCTTTCTGCATTTTATTTTTTCTTATTCAACCATACCTCATGAAAATATCTCCATGAAGAGCTCTAATTCATTCTTTAAGGGCTGCATAATAGTCCATGGTGGAGATATACCAAATGCACTTATCCAATCCCCTGATAGTATTTTTGGCACTAGAAATAATGCTGCATTGCACATCCTTGTATACATGTCCTTACACTCTTGTGCTCTTATTTCCATGGGATAGATTCCAGAAGCAGAGTTTCTGGCTTGATGGATATGCATATTTTTAATTCCAATAGATTCTGTAACACTTCACCTCCTCATGAAGTAGGAATATTTTCAACATTCTAAAGCTCAAGAAGCTGAAGTTTAGAGGAGGCAGGTTATTTGCTCAAGCTCATCAGTGGCAGAGTGGGGACTCAAACCAAGCTTGTTTGGCTCTCAAATCAATATATTTTTCTCTCCCTACACTCAGCCTCACAAAGTGACAGGCACTGTCCTGCAGCCTCTGTTGTGTTTTTCAGGGCTAAGAGCTACTTTTCTCTTGACCCTCCTGTCCACTTGCTGGCAGTTCCCTCAATGTGACCTGCTGGGCCACAGCTGCTGGGTTTGTACTATTTGCAACATATGAGAAACCCTCTCATAAAATTATAATGATGTACAATTTGTAAGAATAACGATACTCTGGGAGCAGAAGTGGGTACGATAGTGTGATGCCACTAAATTTTATCTCCAAGGTCACAAGGGACTGCTAGTACAGTGAGAAGTATGGGAGCCTTTCTACCCGATTAAACACATTATCCAAGTAAATGTGCTGTGAAAGTAAAAGGGAAAAGAGAAGCAGGTACTGGGGTCACTTTTGTAACTACATTGCTACCTTTTTAATTATTATTTTTTTGTAAATAACTGACAAATGTGCCATTCAACTAAACCCTGCTTACTTGGTAAATTTTTGAGAGAGAGAGAGAGAGAGAGACAGAGAGAGATAGGATATGAGAGCAGCACTCATTTTCAGAATAAACTAGCTGAAGCATCGTTCCATAGCGGGTGTCAATGGAGTTCATTTTGGGAATCCAATTATGCATCTGGACATGCACACTGCAAAAGGTTAACTATAATAATTCAAACAGCATTGCTGTAACAACATCCTTTCCAAATAAATTTGAGAGAAAACAAACAAGTTGCTGTTTTGACCGCAGGGGGCGAAATCAGCATGACGTTTGAATCCTTTCAGAGTGTACATGAGAGAAGTTCTGTCTGTTTATGAATTCCGGCAGGAGAGACATGAATAATAACATTTCACTTTCTCCTTGGAAAAATTTTATAATAGAGAGTGGTAAGGTCAACATGGGAATGGGCAAATAGGACCAAACTATAAATTTCAACAGGTCTGATTCACACGTGGCCGTGACCACATGAGCAGCAGGACAGAAATTTCTGGGGTTCTGCAGCAGAGAGACACCTTGTAGGAGGAAAAAAAAAGGAAAATCAGAGTAATCCACTTCTGCATGATTGGGCAATATTTTATAATCCTTCTACCCTTCAACCTTTTTTTAAGCAGTTCTTTAAATTACTGAGCTTTTCTTTTTCCTTTAATGGTTTATTAGTGACTGGGAACGGATGCTTTAGTTTGAACTAAAAAATACCTATGAAGTGGAGATTAAAAAACAGAAAACCTTGTATTTTGAGTCTATTTGTTGACCATTGCAATTGGTCTCCTATTTTCTTCATTTTATATCACCACTTCTTGTAACTTTCCACATGTCTAATAATGTCAGTGACAAATATTTGTATAGCATCTTAGACTTTTTCTAAGAGCAGACTTTTTACAACTTCCCAGTGAGGTAGGCAAAGTCAGTGTGATTATCCCCAATTTGTAAGTTCACAGATGAATTAAGTCACCTGCTTAAGGTCACAAGCCAGGAATAGACTCAAGAAGGACCTCAGCCTCCAGATGCCTGGGCCAGGCACTTTGCATTATAAAACACTGTGCAAATAGCAGTGTAGAGTCAAAGTCAGCTTTTATCAACCAAGTATGAAATAGCCAAGCCCTGGTATGACCAGACACCAATTAGTAGCCACCAGTGCCCTAATGGATTGGTAATGACGTCCATGGACAAGGAGATGGTAAGTTAATGTCCCTACTGCGTATTACCCAAACCTGGAAGTCCCAGGGCTCCTTATTTTTCTTTTTGACCATTATCTTCACTTGCATCCAACTCTGGCAACCCAGTATCGCGGTCACTTCCTAGACTGTAATTCTCAGGATTGAACCACGTCTAAATTCCCAAGTTTTCCATTCTCTGTCTACAACTTCCTCTTCTTCCATCTACCTCAGTTCTTGCTCCTCTCACCTTGTTGTTTAACTTTGGTAACGCTCCCAAATCCTTGACCACTTTCTTTCTTACCACTTTACCTGACCCCATGATCTATTACCTGAATTACTCTTCTAAGATGCTAAACTCTTCTGTTCCTTTGTCTTTTTATTAAACTGTAAAGTTTTCTACTGTGACTCAGTTCAAGCAATCTTCCTTTAAACCTGAATCCTGCTGGAGCAGAAGTTTCCAAACATAAATCTTAGTGACTAAAAATTTGTGTTTTATTTCAGCTGGTTCATCAGTGTTGTTTCTCAAGCTGTTGCTCATCCTTGGTCAGCAGATGGGCAGCCACATTGCACATCACTGTGTAAATAGTGCCCCTGGAGTTGTGCAATGCAGTAGTACTGTTGTTCAGCTTCCCTTCTCATTCCCCTCACTAGTTATTCCAAAACTGTTTAACTATCCTCAAGTTACCTAGAAAATACCCAATTCCCTCGTTCATTAAAAATAATGACCTCGTAGTGCATTAATAAATTGAAATAATGATATAAGGAAGACCTCAACCTCTCAACCCTAAACCTAAAGACCTCTCTATCTACCTCCATCATCTCCTCCCTCCTTCCCACCTCCAAACATAGGCCATCTATCCTACCGCAGTCCCATTCTCCCATCCAAGCTCAAGATGTAACTCCTTTTCAGTGACTATACCATAAGAATCAATCCTTCTCTTTTCTAAATCCTCAGTCACTCCCTCTACATTGTACCCTTCCCCTCAACTTATAAACATCCTCAAGTTTCTCATGTTCAGAACAACAGAACATACCATTGTGTAACAAATACTGTGAACATGCCACCCATATATCCTTACCCCCTTCCTTTTCAGGGCATATCAGCATAACCTCCAACTGCTGACATCTGCATCTTTTTTTTTTGAGACCTTCTCTGGCCACCAGAGCCCATTCTGCTTCCACGCAGCAAAACGAAAATTTCCATAGAGTTTACGAGCTACCGCCTGCCTGTAGAGCAGCTTACCACCATTGATGAATGGAAATTGGTGCAAAATATCCCAGCTCCCTCAACCACCAGGCGGGATAAACCCGAGGCACATATCCTACATTGTTAACAAGACTTTCCCAATGGGATTAAACTCTAGTTAATAGTATCTTGCATCCTTTTCTTTTTCTTTTTTTTTTTTTTTTTTTTTGCTTCCTTCCCTTCCCTGTCACACTTAGCACTTCTCTAGCCATATTTCCTGAGATACTTTCCCAAGTAAACTATTAAACTATTTCACTTGCATCCATGTATCACGGTCTGCTTCTGAATTAACCCAAACCAAGACATCCTCTTTTGATCTCAACACCCTTTCGCCATTCTCCTTCCTTCGCTGCTATGATTCTTGAAGAATAATCATATCATCAAGAAATTGAATTTTGCTTCAGAGAACTCAAAATGGCTTAAACAAATTAAGGGTTTTCTTTTTTCTCATGGAATGATACATTTGGCATTGTGAAATCCTGGACAGATGTGGAAGCTCCACAATGGCATCAGACCCCCAGGCTCCTTCTGTCTTTGCCCTCAGCCATCCTTTGCATATTTTAGGAACCTCATAGCCACAATGAGTTCAGCTCATAGCCGAACCACCTCCAGTATCACCTCCAGATTTGAGGAAGGAAGATGCAAACAAGAAAGAGGCAAAAGAGGCAGCTCAGCCAGCCCTTTGTCAAGGAATTTTCCCAAAAGGGTCATCCAATAATTTCTGCTTACATCTTATTCACCAAAACTTAAATCACACCTAACTTCTAGAGAGACTAAGAAAGTTTTTGTTTTTAACTTAAATCTTGACTTTTTGTTTCCTCTAATGATATTGGGGCTCTCTTGTAAAAAGGGAGAATGGATATTGGGTAGTAAACTAGCCATCTCTCCTACAGGAGTCTACAAAAACAGTTGCAGTTTCTCAATCACTGTCATCTGGTTTCCAGCACTCTATGGAAAATACTCTCTAAAGTTAGCAATGTTTGCCTACACCTAGACACAACAGGCAATTTTAAGTTCTTTTCTTACTTGACTTCTCTGTTTTCACCTTCAATTTTCTCATTCACCACTCCTATTTTATTTGCCTCATTTGTACACATTTTCCTGTATTTAATTGAATTTTTAAATTCCTTAAAAATTCCTTATCAAGCCCCTTAGCTTTCCAAGGGAGACAGTTTTATGCTACAACTAGTTAGGAAGGAATAGAGAACAAAGATAAAATGCTGGAGAGGATAATGTCCTCATTCTGCCCAGAGGGCCTCTAATCCCTTTTTAGCATTTACTTATTTATTTTGGATCTGTGCACATACTCCCACTCTCACCTTGGGACACTTGATGGGCTATCCCTTCCAGTAGCTTTGTTTCTGAGGACCTCTCTCAACTTACCAGAGCCGACTTTGCCAGGGGGAACAGAAATCTACAAGTGCTGTAAGTGCATGCTATCCCCCATGGGCATGCAAGTATGAGAGCTCCAGCTCCCTTATTTCAGGTAGGAAAACTCGGAGGAATGGCTTTCAATCCAGAACTCTACCGTGGGATCAGACTAGAGCCACCTTCTGAGGGACTTTGCTTGGCTTCTTCCCCTTCTCTGTCCTGCTTCCCCACTCCCTTTTTGGGTTTCACTGGGAGCAATTCTTTAATAAATCACTTGCACACTTCTGGGGAATCAATTTTAATTACATAATAAATATTTGTTGGATTGAAGGAACTGAACTAAACCAAGTAAGTCTTTCAAGATCTGTTGCTGCATTAAGACAGCTTTGGAAGTTTTTTTTATAACCTTTCTAAAGTTTAGAATGTTACTTTTCTAGAAAGTAATATTTTGATACAGTTCATAAAGTCTAAGAAATCCAATTATAATTATTTGCTTAAACATATAGTTTCTCTAATATTTATCCACAGACCATAGATTTAATCATGCAAGTAATTTTAATACAGTATCACACAAGCAGTTTGGAACTGTACTCTGTGCTATCATTCTTAATTTTTATCATTTCACAGGAATTATTCATTAAAGTTGCAGAAATTTTATTTTTGAGAAATCTCTGGAGATATGGAGTGATATAGACATATTATCTTTATATAATTCTATCCTTCCTCTACAGAGAAGAAAAAATAAATGGTGCTAAATTCTCCAATACCTCTTCTCTCTCCTAAGTGACTATTCTATCAGTGCATTGACGTTCAGCTTCGAATTCATCCTTTTTTTCCTGCTTTGTGATAGGGAAGATGAGCCTCATAAATATTTCTCCTTGACAGCCAGCTCAATATCAAGCTTTGTCAGTTGAGGGCAATGGCGGGACACTGGAGAAGAAAGGGGTTTTCTCTTCCTAGATCTGGTGTGCTTCTCTCATTGTTCTAGTTGTTTTCCTGCAGAGTGGGTCACTTTCTGTGGCAATGTCCCCATGGCCTGCAGTAAGAATCACCCCCTCCTGCTGAGTTCAGCAAAACTCCCAAGGGCACCTCACTTCCTAGTGACATCCAGAGACAGTTTCTTCTACCATGTCCTCAGGCAGTTTCCTGAAGCTTTCTTGCAAGCCCAGTTTTCCAGAGTCTGGCTTTCCAACAAGTCAATGGCACCCGATCCCCACCCCACACCAGGATTCTCCCTGTGAATTTTGTCAGCATCCCAGTGGGGGTTCTCTGCCTGCCAGCCGCATCCCACTGACTTTGGAATAGCTTTGACCAGGAACAGCACAGCAAATTACTCTGCCATCCAGTGGACTTCAACATACCCTTGCCAACAAGGTTTGAATTCCAGCCTTGAGAAGAATTCTCCCCCTCCAAGTTATTTCCTTCCCTGGGTGCTCTTCCTCAGCCCTTGTATATCCTTAAGAGTTCTTTTATTCCTCCTCTTAGCCAATTCTCTTTACTCCACTTCCATGTTAATAATTTTTCATATTAGATTTTCCCTGTTCCATCTCTTGATAGGACTCTAACTAATAAAGTGACTAAGCAATGTAAAAATACTTAATTTTTAACAATTGCCAGTTTCTAAATGTGTGATTTCTTTGAAAGATGGAGAATTTTAAAAAGATATCTAAATGAGTCATGCCCTTTTAATCTCTTTTTCTAAAGCTCTTCTTGCACTTTTAAAGGATTTTCAATTTGAGGCAAAAGAAAGTCAACAGCTGAAAGGTAACCATATAAAATCTAGAGCTGTCACTCTTTCAGTATATACCTAGTGTTAGGCACTTTACAAATATCTCGTTTAATTCTAAGAACAGCTCTGCAAAGTCAGCAGCATCATTCCTACTTTAGAAATAAGGAAACTAAGGCTTCAAGATAGTAAATAATTTGCCTGGGGTCACACTGCTGGTATGAGGCCCGATTGAGATTAGAATCCATATGTCTGGATCCCAAATCTCTTCCCTGTCTTCCTTGGTATCTCGTGTAGGCACAGAATAAAGCTTTTCAGATCTTTATTAATTAGTTCCTTCATTCATTCCCTGACATTAGTTGTACCCTTGCTATATTTCAGGTACCAAGTCTCAGGCTAGGTAAAAGAAACAACAACAAAGTCCCTGTCCTCAAGGGGTCCTCATTTTAAAACAACTTTTCTCAACCATTTGGCCTCAATCATCCATTGTATTTTGGACCTTTAAAATGAGCCCTGAATTCTCAAGCAAGCCTGAGCAGGGAGCTGTGGGCCACCTCCTACTTATGTGCTTTACAACTCTCTGTATTGAATTTGCCTAATTTTTCTGCCCTCTTTTAGGTTCCTCTGCCTGAGGACTCAGTTTCAGTCTAATCATGTGGATTTTGATCCAGTTTGTGGCTGCCTGTCCCTACTCTGACCTTCAGCCCTTCCCATTCCTCATCTTGGCCTCTTAATACCAAACTCTAGGTCTGCTTCTGGTGTTCCATGTTCCATGGCCCATCACCACCCACCACTCTTGAGCCTGCCCCATCCCCCAATCTGGCCCTGGCCAAGCAGAGGCATGGAAATAGGCTTCCTCTAAGTGAGGAATTTTGTTTCACCAGGACTCGATGTGGGGACAGCCCTGACCCACATGGGGGTATGAGCATGCTGGACACCCTTACAGAGGCTGCTCTGCTGGCCATCTCCTATTCCTCAAACAGACCAAGTTGTCACATACTGATGTCATTGTTTATGCTTGCTGTCTTCCCAGAATGCCCTATACAATGTCTTCTCATCTTTTCTATATGGCCCAACCTTCCTCCAGCAACCTGGCTACATTCAAGTCGAGCATCTCCTCTTCTTGACACCCTCTCCCTCCCGAGCTCAAGGAGATAGACCTTTTCTAGGCAACCCCTGCAGAACTGGAAGCTAGCTGCTGATTCTTTGCCAGTCTTCCTACAGGAATTGGGAGCATCTGGAGGACAAAGACCATGTTATATTAGTCTGTGCATCCCAGAGCCTAGTACTATAATGCACATTAGACCCTTAATGAATACTTGGAGAGGGAGGTTGGGAGGAAAGAAGGAAGAAAAGAAGAAAGGAAGGATGACAGGATGGAGGAAAGGAAGTGTTTTAGTTTCCCAGTCTGCTGTAAGCAAAGGCCATGAAATGGGTCAAGTTAAACACTGGGAACTTATTCACTCACAGTTTTAAGGCCAGGAAAATGTCCAAATCAAGTACCAAAGACATTGTTTTCTTCCCAAAGACTGGTTGCCAAAGATGCTTGGTTCCTCTGTCACATTGCAAGGCACGTGGAGTATCTGTTAGTCTCTCCCTTCTCTGCCAGGTTTTGTTGATTTCAACTGCTTGTGGTTTTCTCTCTGTCTGAATTTCATGCTCTTATAAAGGTCCCCAGTAAGAGGATTAAGACCCATTCTGACTGAGGTGAGCCACACCTTAACTGAAGTAACCTCATCAAAAGGTCCTATTTACAATGGGTTCACGCCCACAGGAATGGATTAAGTTTAAGAACTTGTTTTTCTGGGGTAATACAGCTTCAAACCACCACAGGAGGGACAGAGGAAGGGATGGAAGTAGACAGGAAGGACATGTATTTTCTGACTCTCTTCCAGCCCATTTATATGGCATTGTATCAGATGAATGAAAGTGCATATTTAAGAAACCTACAAAAACACCATTTCAGGTGGCTTCTGGCTGAGCCTGTTCCAGCCAGTGACCTCATTGAGACCGCAGGAATAAAACCACCACTATTGCCACCATCACTACTGTGACAACACCAAACTGCTCACATTTATTGAGGTCCTGTTATGTGCAAGGCCCCATGCTAAGCATCTTCTGTCCATTGTTGCATTAATCATCCCAATTACCCTATGACTGGATACTATCCCTATTACCATATAAGGGAACTGACACTTAGAGATGTGAAGGGACTTGCCAAGGTCACCCTGCTAATAAAGAGCAAGGCTGGGATACTAAATCAGACTGTTAGACACCCAGGCCAAACTTACAGCTCTCATACTATGCTGCCTGTCTAAGGGAATTATGTACCTTTTCACCCCTAGAAGGACATACAACAAAGCAAAATATCCTAAAGACAAAGACCTATCAACTTTGATCAATAAAAAGCATTTTAAAATCCACAAAACCAACTATAAATGAGTCAAAGCATGATGGTGTTTCTTTGTAGAAACAAAGCCAAGGTCATCCCTGGGATGAAACTTCCCTGCTTATTTGGTAGGGGTAGAAGGGTGGCGAAAGGAAAGGAGACAACAGTGAATGGCATAATTTGCACAATTTCTGACTAAATTGAAATAACAAATAATAAAACCACCATTGCACTCAACTGGAAGCATCAAATAGACTATCATAAAGTATTACAATAGTGAGGATCTTGGGCAGAATTGATCTCAACTTGGAGAGATTTTATCTCGGGTAATAATGCATGTCTTTCACTAAACAACTCCCCCACACACTAAGTGGGGGGAAAGCATTGGCTGAACAAGGCGCTTTCAAAAGGCAAGCAATTGAATTTTGAACAGCAATGAAACAAGCTTCACAAGAGTTGGTTTCAAAATTAAATGGCTTGTATGATACTCGCTTTGATTCCCAGGGTCTCAAGATGTAAAATGCTACTTTACATGCATTTGCACAGCCCATTTCTCTGTAATACCGCACTCGTTTGACAAGTATGTTATGTTAGAAGGAAATAACACACAAAGGGAGGTAGGCTGCCTAGGGACTGATCATATTTTTTGCTTAAAAGTATTCGAAGATCGATGCAAAGAGATGTGTCTTGCATCTCTCCTCTAAACTGTGTCTGGAATCTCCTAGAAAGACAAGGATGAAAATGTGCACCATTGTGTGTTCAGCCCAGGAAACTCTCCACCTTGATTCTACACATGTTAAATTTCAGAATGGTCTACTCTCAAGTGGTTCGTTGCCAGAGTGACTGGTCAGGTATTGGTTGACAGCACATTAGCTTAGATGGAGGCAGAAGGCAAGAGGCACCACCATCAAAGATAGCTACTTCCTGCCCCTTGTCTTCAGACAGACTGCACAGCAACCATTCATGGTGTATGGTTTGCAAAAATGGCCACAGCCCTTTACCCCTCCCTGTATGCATGCTCTGTGCACTGTGGCTTCACAGCTCCTCCCATCAAAAGACACCATTTATTTGACCTCCCTTTGGGTCTGGGCTGGTCTTATGCCTTGCTTTGACAAATAGGCTGTGGCAGAAGTGACACTGCCAGCACTGAGCCTGGGCTTCAAGAAGTCCTACACTCTTCTGCTCACCTGTCTTGGGTCCCTGGCCTCTTTGGCCAGGTCAACAAGCTAGAGCTAACCTGCTAGAGAATAAGAGACTATGCAGAACACAGCCAAGTTATCCCTGAAGAAAGGAAGGAAGGAAGGGAGGGAGGGAGGAAAGAAAAAGGAAAGGAAATAAAGAGAAGGAAAAGAGAAAGGAAGAAGGAAGGAAGAGAGAGTGGGAGGGAGGAAGAAAGAAAATATTTATGGAGAGCAGTCTCCCTTCCAAGTCTCTCCAAAATAAGTCTACCAAATTAACCGGTGACTCCAATTTCAATAGGTAAGATTCCAGGATAAATTACAGAAATGTGGAAGTTAAGTCTTTAAATTTAAAAGAAGAAGAGATAGAAAAGAAAGAAAACAAAGATCATCAGACCACACAAAAGCAGGTTGCTCATGGCTCTTTCCTTTTTATTATGACTTCCTGACAGCCCTTTCAGAGATATCCTGTAGATAAAAGTCCTCTGGATTTAGCAGAGCATTTATCAAAGTCTCTGGTGATCTTTATTAAAAGGTGGAAATTGTGGCTCAGATGATAGCAGGGTGAGGTGGATTTATGACTGCTTGAAGTTCTATTCCCAAGAGGGATAGATTAGGAACCAACTTCAGGTTAGAAGCAGCTCTTTAGAGCCTGAAGGGCTCCTGTTCAATATGTTGCTGTTTTTTAATCAATGACAGATGAAGATACAGACAATGTTTGTCCAAATTGACAGGGGCTATGAAATCCAAGGGACTATCTTTGAATGCCTTTGATGACAGAATTATTATCCAAAGATATCTCAACATGCTTCAACAGCAGGCTAAAATTTAATAGTGTTCTTTATCAAATAATCAATCAGGAAAGTAAAAATGAGGAAATAGGGAAAAAATGTGGCTAAAAAGCACATGTGGGGAAACTATTTGTCTGTGGACCAGAAGCACTTAGAGCCACTTGTTGAACATAGATGGCTGGGAGTCTACCCTCTGAATTTTGTCATCATCCTCTCCTGGCTTGGGAAGTATAGACTTAAAGACTATCTCTTACTATAAAATTCATATGAATCTCTAATGGGAGTGGCTTCCAAAGCTATTTTGGTCTACTATTTCAATCTTAGGGAACATTAGAACACATACTTTTTCAGAGGAGAGGGAAAGAAAACAATAACCATATCTATGGTTTACTAAGCATCTACTATGGGGTGGCTTGTGTTTTACATACACTTTCTCATTTAATCACCACATCATCCTTTCAGTGTGTGGGTTAATAATGTCATTTCCTAGATGGGGAAACAGGGGTCCAGAGTTGTTGAATGATTTGGCTGAAGTTACATGGCTGATGAGCACTAGAGGTGGATGCGACTGGAACATTCGTCGTACCTGGTGTAGCATAGGAACCCAACACTTGCTCATTTAATTGGTTGATTACATTCTTACACTGTCTGGGCTGGTCTGAAAAGTCCAAAGGGTAGCATTTAGTTCTGGTTGCCATGCTTTAAGAGAGCGTCAGCAAAACTTAACCTTGTCCAAAACCTAGTCAAGGAATGAAAGGATAAGCAAATCCTCTGAGGTCCACTTAACCGGAACTGGCAATTTATCCTATCACAGTAGGTGCTTAGTAAATGTTCAATGAAAGACTGACTTTAACTTTAAAAAAAAAAAAAGAGTTTCATGGTGTCTGTTGTTCCAGTTACCTATTGCTGCATAACAAACTACCTGAAAGACCTTGCTTAAAACATTAATAGTCATCTATTATCATTACCATTATCATTATCTCTCATCGTTCTGGGAGTTGACTGGCTTAGCTTGGTGATTCTCAGAATCTCTTAGCTAGTTGTAGTCAAATGGTGGCAGAGGCTGGAATCATCTGAAAAGCTTCTTCATTCTCCTGTCTGGTGAGTTTAGAAATAAGAATTTGAAACTAGAGAGGAGCGAGTAAGTGTACTGTGCCAGTTTGAATATGTTGTGCCCCCCAAACGCCATTATCTTTGATGTAATCTTGTGTGGGCAGACATATCAGTGTTGATTAGATTGTAATTCTTTGAGTGTTTCTTTGGACTGCACCCCACCCAGCTGTGGGTGATGACTCTGATGGGATAATTTCTATGGAGTGTTGCTTCGCCCATTCGGGGTGGGTCTAAGTTGATCAGTAGAGCCATATAAATGAGTGGACATAACAGAAGGAACTCAGTGCAGCTGTGAGTGATGTTTTGAAGAGGAGCTACAGCCAAGAGGGACACTTGAAGAAAGCACAGAAGCTGCAGATGATAGACAGCCGTTGAAAGCAGACTTTTGCTCAGGAGAAGTTGAGAGAGGACAAATATCCCAAGTGCAACTAAGAGTGACATTTTTGAGGAACTGCAGCCTAGAGAGAAACATCCTGGGAGAAAGCCATTTTGAAACCAGAACTTTGGAGCAGACGCCAGCCACGTGCCTTCCCAGCTAACAGAGGATTTCCAGACACCATTGGCCATCCTCCAGTGAAGGTACCCAATTGCTGATGTGTTACCTCAGACACGTTATGGCCTTAAGACTGTAACTGTGTAACCAAATAAACCCCCTTTTATAAAAGCCAATCCATCTCTGGTGTTTTGCATTCTGGCAGCATTAGCAAACTAGAACATGTACATAAAGTAGATCTGGGTTTCAGGGTTTGTAGGAGTGGATAAATAATAGCAGAGGTGGCCTCAGCAGTGAAACATCATCAAGTACTTACAGCGAGTTTCATATGAAATCTGCAGTATTGAGCATGTGGGAGGGGGGTAAGGGATGGGTAGAAAGAGGTCAGAAAGCAAGGGGTAGACAGGGGGGTTTAAGCATCACGTGGAATACTTGGATAGGAGGGACACTGTCTCAGACAGACTCATTTGGTGATATCGTCACCAATCTCTAGGCATTTACATATCAGAAGTGCTTTCTGTTTTCCTCTGGCTATATCAGTCTGGACAGAGTAGATGTTTTCTGCCCTCTAATAACTTCTAATCAACAGTCTCTGCATGCCCTCTTCAGACTGTAATGGAGCCCATGCAATGAGTCCCAGTTCCGTCTCCTTGCACATCAGTTTACTACATAGCCATGATCCATATCTGATGGACAAGCCAGCAGCATGGGGCCACAGAGTGTTTCCTGCAGTATTGGTAAAGACCATTGTGGTGGTTTGAAGCTGTGTATTCCCCAGAAAAACATGTTCTTAAATCTAGTCTATTCCTGGGGGTGTGAACCTATTTTAAGTAAGACTTTTTGTTGAGGTGACTTCAGTTAAGGTGTGGCTTGCTTCAACAAGGATGGTTCTTAATCCTCTTACTGGAGTCCTTTACAAGACAACAAAATTCAGACAGAGAGAGAAAGCCACAGAAGCAAGAAGCTGAAATCAAGGAAACCTGGAAGAGAAGGGAGAGACCAGCAGATGCAGCATGTGGGGGTAAAGAGATGGGTGGAACAAATGAAACTGTAGTATTCTTTGATGACACACTTTGGCTAAGCCAGCAGCCCCTTAATGTACTCAGAGAGGAGTGCTACACTGAACCCTCAGGCTGGGTCATCTAACACCAGCAATTAGGCTCTGCCCTTTCCCAGTACTATATGGAGTGCCCCACTATGCCTGACCCCTCATTACAGAATACATAAATCAAGGAGCAGTTCTATAAATTTGAATCTATATTTAGATACATTTCAGTAGGTGGGAGAATGATTCATGCCTGCAGCTTAGAAGCACCTATGGAGCATCGTGTCAGGCAGTTGGACTGTGGAATCTGTTATTCTTTAACCCTTGATGTTCACTTTTCTGAAGACTGGCTGCTGCTGTTATGGCAGTGGGTGGGGAAAGCTGAAATAGATCCCAGATTGAAATAGTGGCCTGAAGATTAAAAGAGTAGATTTGGGTTGAGATGAAAACTCCCATTCCTGATTTGAATTGTAGAATTTTATAGCTGGAAGTGGCTTTAAAATGTATTTAAACCAATCTCTCATTTTTCAGGTGGGGAACTGGTGCCATAGAGGGAAATTTACATATCTTCTGCCATTTCTTTCTATAATAGAGTATTTCTCCAGTATACACAGTGAAAGGAAATGGAAAAAAATTAAATTTGGGTCTGCAGAATTTTTTCTCCAAACCCTGACTTATAGAATTATTTCTCTATCACTTTGCCACCCTCGCATGACAAGGTGGAAGGGAAGAAGCAGTGCACATGGGGAATTCTGTGATCTGTTCCCAATTCCATCTGAACTAGCTGTGGGATTTTCTAGTAGATCCTTTTCTGGTTTTCTCTTCTTATCCCAGAATCTAGCAAAGTGCAGAGCACATGGTTGATGGTAAAGAAATGTTTGATGATTGAATAAATGTACTGAAGCTATAATATTCCATGATTCTCAGCATAGTAATAAGAAAAAATTAAATGAAATCCTTTTGAATAGTAAAGTTATTTCATCTAACAGGATATGAATATTTCCAGCTTCTTGGATTTGCATTAAGATAAATGCATGGTAATTTTACTGAAAATACTTTCAAAAAAGTAATTGACTTAAGGGCACAAAGATGTCCCACAGATATTCATTCATTCATGCCAAACATTTTAGGAAGATGGAACCTTAATTTTATTCACCAAAGAGTCAAGGTCTGAACTTAATTCCCAAATGTACCATGGAGGAGATGCCTATGGTTCTGTAGATTTGGGCCATGTCCACATTTGCTCAACTACTGCTTTTCTGGTTGTAATGGAAATGCAGAGAAAGACAGTTGTCAGCTGAGCTATGGAAAATGCAACCACTGGAGTCAGTGGTCTTCAAAGATGTAGTTATAGATTTCCCCCAAGAAGAGTGGGCTCTCTTGGACACCTCCCAGAGAAACCTATTCAGAGATGTGATGGCAGACATTATCAATTATCTGGTTTCAGTGGGATTTCAGGTCTACAAATCAGACATGTTTTCCCAGTTGGAGCAAGGAGAGGAACTGTGGAGAGAAGGAATAGGATTTCTCCAAAACTAGAGTACAGGCAGGGAAAGTGGCATTAAAAAACAAGAAATGATAACCATACAGAATATCTGCAGGAAAGGCGTATCTACCATTGGGATCTCACATTCCAAAGAATCCCTTTAAATGTAATGATTCTTAAGAAGAATTCACACACAGATCCACTGCCTCAGCATGCATTAACTCACAAGGAAAAGAAATCCTATGTCAGCAAACTATTTTGAAAAGCCCTCAGTTTACCAGTTGTCTTTCACTCAATGCATATTACTGTAGTCAGATGTTTTCTCCAAAGAACCATGGAATTTCAGGAGATACGATACTGCCTTTCTTGTGCAGCCCCCAGGTAATATAGTGGTGTGGGGAAAATCATCCCTGAGTTTGGGGATTCTTTAGATTTCAACCCAACCTCCATATGCCCACAGTCCACCTGTTCATCTGCCTGTTTTAATGCCCCAGTGGTGTCTTTCTGCCTATGATTTTCAGTGCCCACACTAAGCAAATTCTTCCATGTGTAGAAATGTGTGTGGATCTCTCTTCCCCTCACAAGGTCCCTTCCCTTTATGGAATCTTGGTGAATGTAGTTCTTTCTGTGTGTCTAATCCTGTGGTCCTTAAATCTCACCTGTTTTAATGATTCATTATTTATTTACTTGTCTTGCCTCTATCACCGTATCTACCTGGAATCAGAAGTCCCTATGTTTTGCTTAAAAAAAGGTCACCCTATTAAATTCTCAGCTCAGAAGGGCTGCCTCTTTCTTCTGAGGCTTTTAATCCCACTCTGAAAATTGTCAAATACCTCAGCAGAAAAGCCAGGTAGACTTGGCATTCACGTCATTGTGCTTCCCCTACAAATCCCACATGTACTGGTTCTTCTCCAATGCCTTCAACTAGTTTTTTGACAATTTTATCTAGGTTTTATCAGTGCATGTGGGCACTGTCTAATAAAGACTACTCAATTGTGAAAAAAAAAAATAGTCAAGACCTCTGGGGAACAGCCTTATAAATTAATCTCCCCTTAAACTTTGTAGCTCTTTGTTTCTCCAAGTGGGGCAAATGAACCCACAACATCAGTGTGGTTATCACCTGGGAGCTTGTTAGAATTTGTTCGAATTTCAGCCCCACTCCAACACCACTCCAAGGAAGTTGAATCCACATTTTTAACAAGGGTACCAGGTGATTTGTGGGTATGCTCAAGTTTATGAAACGCTACCATACATCAGTTCAGCAGCCTGAAATCTTTAGAGAGAAGCGTCATTCCTATCTGCAGTTTATAACTCCCTTTACCTCTGTCAAAGAACCTAGCATGTACATCACCTTGCTTGAACACTCAAGGATAAATACCCCATAAAACAAACATCAGAAAACCTTCAGCATATTTCCTTAATTATCAGGTTAAACCACATGAAATTGCTGATACTTGATGTTTTTGAGCTACAAAAATGGCAGTTTCATATATTTTAACTTACTATAATATTGTATTCACCATTTAGTTAGTACTTATAATGTGTCAGGCTTTGCACTCACTGAGGTGGATATTATTAAATCCATTTTACAGTTCAGGAAGTTAAGGACTAAAAAGGTTAAGGTTTGATCCCAAAGTTATTCAACCAGTAATGGAAAAGCTCACATCGACACCCAGCCATAACACCAAAACCCAGTTTTTCTCAAAATGTGAACCTCAGATCATCTGCATTAGAAACACATGGAAGGTGGTGAGAATGCTTATGTTTAGGACTCATTCCAGATTCATGGAATCCAAATCTCTGGGGGTGGGGCTTAGGAACCTACATTTTAGTAGCTCCCCTGGGATTTGGGCACATTATATTTGGAAACAAAATGGATCCCTCTATTTGCTTATGCTGCTTCCTTTCCAAGTTGATAATGGAAGCTCACTGGCATAAAAATCTAACTCACCTGAGGGCAGAGTAACCATATATCCAATTTTCCCAGAACAGACCCAGGTTATAAAAGTTACTATGGCGTAATTATTAATAACTCCTCCTTTGATTCTCAAAACTATTCTGTTATGGATGACAACTCATATGGTTCCCCAGTGTTAGGGAGAAAGACAGACTGGGTTTCTCCCAAGAGAGCACTAATGGCCCTATCCTCCACATGGCAGTTGTCTCGAGTTTCTCAGTGAGCTGAGCAAGTCTAGGTCTATCCCTGAAAACGTCCAGTGCTCTGACCCTCACACTCTCTCTCCTCGTACCCTGCCTTCCCCTGGGCCTGCTGCTTCAGGCTGGCAGTGGCAGGCAGGCTCCCAGTTGCACACGAAGCGTTAACACAGGGCTGGCCATGCTGACATCCCCTGGAAATTCTTGTGAGGACCTTTTGTTTAACTTGTATCTGGCTCTGTTGAGAGCATTAACTCTTTTCCCTGTGGCCCTGTCCAAGACCCCATCTCTACTATTGCAGTGCTTGTGTCCCCACCAGGCCAGGGGCTCTCAGGGGTGGCAATTCCACTCTGCAGTAGACGTAGCCCTGAGTGAAATCCCAGCAGAGACTTGCTGATGGCCTAAATGAGAAAATTAAAGCAGTTATCAGATTATTGCCCCAGGAGCAAGTTTTGACAAGTTGAGGAGAAAAGAGAACAAGAAAATTTCAGAGATAATATAATTACATAAAGGTCTTGAGAGAGCTGGGGGGATAAAAAAAACCTTTAGTGTGTCTGCAAAGTCAGGAAACAGAGGATAAACTCATCTTTAAAGAGCATTTGTATTAGCTACAATTTCAAGTCATATGCTCAATACATTCTTGTTCCGCCTCTAGACACCTTTTCAGATAAAATGCCATGAAATTTAACACAATGGTTCTAACAGTGACTATATTACAAGTCATCCCAAAAGTCCGGAAACATGAGGAAAATTATTTATTTATTATACTTTTTTCGGAGTAACATTTTGACCCATTGCTTTAAATTTACAGGCATTTCAACTGAAAAGATTTCTGCAGGTTGAAAAAAAGCATAATTAACATACTGCTTAAAGTTTATCTTGTTTTCCATCTTTCAAATTTAGCACAGAAAAAACATATTAAATACAAGTCCAATATTTTACATTTCTTTGAATCTGTACCTGCTGCAAATGTCCTAGATTGGTTTGTCTAATACCACTCCAACCTCTTCCTTGTGCGTCTTTATTTATAGAGGCCAGCAAATGAAAAACTACATTTCCCAGGCATCCCTTTCGTGATCTGGCCTTTACCAAGCAGATGCACCAACTCTAGACTGAGCAGGCAGAAGTGACCATGGTAGATTGGTGGCCATCTGGAAGTGTGGTGGCAGAGGTATATGGCTTCTTCTGTGGCAGCTGTGGTGGAGGTTCTGGTGCCTCCCCAGTCCTGAGCTTCCACGTGTAGAGCAGCCAAGGCTGCAGTTTCCTGACCAGCAGCCTTCCTGAGTGAAGCAGAAGCTGCATGGTTCTTCATTCTGTAGCGCTAGCAGCTCCCATGCAGGCCAGTTTTATAGTGTGCATCTGGGAGTTGTTCCCGGTAGCTCAGCCTGAAGTTTGCTTTTCCAGCCCTTCCAACAATCTAGGCCTGCAAATAGCCCCCACATAAATCCTTTACACCTAAACTAGTCAGGGTAGAGTCTGTTGACTGCAACTGAACCCTGACCAATTCATCAGCCCAAGGAAAGGAGACTTAAAGCAAAATCTGATGGACCCGGAGTTCTGATTTTCAGCACACTGATCAGTCATGATGATTGATAATAGGAATGCTCCTGCACATCTCATGTCCAGGGCAGAGTTCAGATTTACTATAATTCAACCTTTTTCCAATGTGTGTTCAGCCAATCAAAATATAACCCCTCCCCTGAAAGAAAAAGTTTTACTAGTAAAATATATGAGGGAAACACTAGAGCAAGGCAAAAAAAAAAAAAAAGGTGTGTGTGTGTTAAATCAGAGCTTTTAAGATGATTGCATTCATTATGTGCCTCAAAAACAGCAATGTAACATGTTTTTCTCTAACATTTTGAAGACTTATTCTCCATTCCTCCACTACCTTCTGTTTTTGTTTGTTTGTTTGTTTGTTTTGTTTTTTGCAAGACTGATAGTCCAAGAAACACACTCAGAAAAGGTTGTGCCTAATCCATTAAAAGTGGCCAATTCTGATCACAGAGAAGCCGAGGGCAGCAGGGATTTCTGTGGTCTTTCCATGGAAACTTCACGTTCTTTCCATTCAGATTCCAAAGATCTTTTACTCATCTGCTGGCTTCACTTTCATCATCATAAAACAGTATTTTATCTCTCCCTATAGCATCTGCTATGTTTGGGACTAAAGATAGGTATAAGGCATAATGATATGATTGTCTAAGTTTTATTCCTGGCTCTGACTTACTAGCTGTGTGACCATAGGCACATTCAAACCTCTCTGTGTCTCACATCCCCATCTGTAAAATGGAGATTATTATAGTTATTATGAGGACTAAAGGGAACACATAAAGCATAGAGCTGTGCTCTCCAGTAGGGTAGACACCAGTCACATGTGCTATTTACATTTAAATTAATTAAAATGAAATAAAATTAAAAATTCAGTTCCTTGGCTGCACTAGCCACATTTCAAGTGCTTGGTAGCAACAGTCATGTATGACTGGTGACCACCATATTGGAGAGTGCAGATACAGACATTTCCATTACTGCAGAAAGTTCTAGCAAGTGCTGAATAAAAGCTAGTTTTATGCTCAAGGCCCAAAAAAGATTGCGTGCTTTGTTCAGGCCCTTAACTCTTCAGCCACATTTCCAGCTAGGAGATAAATACAAATCATAAGTTCTCAGTCATTCTTTGCCCTCTCTTCTTTTTATCCTCTCTCCTTCCCTCCCTCCCTTCCTTCCTTCTTACCTGTCTCCCTGCCTGCCTGCCTTTGTCTTTCCTTCCTTCCTCCTTTCCTTCCCTTTTTCCTCCTTCCTTTCTCCCTTCCTCCCTCCCTCCTTCCCTTCTTTCCTTTCTTTCTTCCTTCCTTCCCTCCTTCCTTCCTTTCTCTTGTCCCTCTCTTGGTTTCCTCCATCCCTCTGTCTGTCTCCCAAACAGAAAAATTACCAGAGAGTTTCTTGGTTCTTTACCGTAATTTCATACCTTGTGGTAGGATATGTTGGCTCTCCAAGTGTACTATTCCAGTGTCACTATCACATTTAAGCCTCAGGGCTCATATTACTCTCATGCCACCATCTAAAGAGGTCCCGATTTTGTGAGGCAGAGAGCTGAGCCTGTCTTTCCACTGGCTTCATCCTTCCCCTCCATGGAAGTGAAAGGTTTTGACAGATAAATGTGCACCTACTAAATTATTTGTACAAGAAAACCTCATTTTATTGCACTTTGCCTTATTGTACTTTGTAGATGTTGCATTTTTTACAAATTGAAGGTTTGGGGCAACCCTGCGTCAAGCAAGTCTATCAGCGCCATTTTTCCAATAGCATGTGCTCACTTCATGACTCTATGTCTATTTTAATTAAAGTATGTACACTGGTTTTTTTTTTAGACAATGCTGTTGCATACTTAATAGACTACATTATAGTGTAAACATAACTTTTATATGCACTGGGAAACCAAAAAATTCATTTGACTCACTTTATTGCAATAGTCAGTTTATTGTAATGGTCTGGAACTGAACCTGCAATATCTCCGAGGTATGGTTACAGTAGCAAATGTCACCATAATGAGGTCAACCAAGCCCTGTTGCCACAGGCCTCTGCTAAGGCCTTAGAGAAACAGGCTAGAGGGAAATTTAGGTTGATGATACTCATTGTAACAAGATGTGACCACTATTCCTGTCTAAAAGGATCATGATGGATATTGATTCTTAGTTTGGGAGTTTGGCTCATTAAAATACCAAACAGAATTCTATAGGGAATGAGCTATATTGATTGGTTCATTTTATTTTATGGGTTTGTTTCCTACGTAACATGTAACTGTATTTTATGGTTGCTATAATATGCAGGAATTAGAGATCTAATTTGGCTAAAGACGAATTGGCTGATAAATTATGAAGCACTCTCTTCCATCAAAATCCTGGATAATTAAACAAAAGTTTAGTAAATGTTATCTTTGTAGATTGTTTTCCATTGGGGTGGAAGATGGAGGAGTGGGAAAGAAAGTTTTTTGTTCTCTTGTCACATTTTAACTTAGCACTTAAGCCGCTAGTAATGAGTTTAGGGATTTCAGACAACGCAGTTAAACTTTTGTCGAGGTCCATTAAGCTGTCCTTTCTTTCACATCATTTTGTTTCTAAAATCTCAAAACGAATTGCCATCAGTGGTGTGGTGGAACGGGCACAGATTCTGCAAGTATTCAGACTTCAATTAAAATTCTGCCCCTTACCTGCTGTTTGAACTAGGGCAACTTACTAAATTGGCTATTTTGAGATTTTACAAAATTGTTTTTCCCCACACAGACATATTAAAAATATTCACTGCTCCCTCCCTCCCCACTTCAGTAGGTAGTTTGTACTTCCACGTGCCTTCATTCTGCACTTGCCCATGTGATATGCTTGGCCCGTGGGAGGTTAGCAGACATGATGCAAGCAGAAGCTTGAAAAATACTTCACGGTTGGGCTCCCTGTCTTGTTCTTCTGCCACGGCCTCTAGAAGAGCATGCTGGATTTAGCTACCTGGTCCCAAGAGAAGAATGAGAAACACCTGCCGCACCCCCTACAAAGCTCAAACTAGATCAGCTGACTCACAGATAGCCTGTAGACTTTGCAGGTTTGTGAACTAAATACGTGGTTATTGTTGCACGTTTCCGGGATTTGTATCACAGTTAAGTGATACAGCTCCTCAAGCTTCCATTGCCCATTACCTTCTCCCTGTGTGCAGAAGAAGGGATGGCTCTATGTAAATGCTGCCCCTGGAGAAGAAGGAAGGCATGGCCAAGAATGAAGAGATCAGTTGACAGATTAAATGGTTATGTATAAAGCCAGTGGTGGAATAAGTATTTCTGCATTCAAGAGTCAGGTTTGCAGAGATAAGAACGAATTTATGGTTTCCAAGGAGTACTTGCCTGGAGGACTAAGAACACAGCTTTTATATCATGAAGCTTATACTAGGAAATAGTGCCCCTAAAATAGGATGGCCCAGTAGAAAAGAAGAAAAAAGCTAGGAGAGCAAGAATTTGAGGAAATGTGGCTAGAAATTAGATGCAAGAGATCTCTAAGCAGGGCCTAGCTGAGTCTAAATAAATAAATACAGAGAAATCCTATACAAGATTGCTCTGTGGTTTTCTTTTCTTTTTCCTTTTTTTTTTAAATGAAATTACGTAAAATGAGGAGAGATATAACATGGCTTGACAATCCAAGGGAAATCTCAAGCAACTGCGACCCTTACATTCCAGCATCTAATGTGGCCCCTGAACGGGAGACTCAGAGTGGCTGAGGGACTTACCAAGGTGGATGGACCAAGGATAAAACCTACCTTAGTGATGGTTGATAAAAACAGGAAATGGATCCCTGGCCAATCCTGGGGGACAGGGACACAGGAAATACATGAAAGCTAGTAAAGCAGAAGAGGTCCAAAGTGATAGAAAAAGATTGCACAGAGACATGGAATTCAAAACAAGGTGTCAAAGCTGAATGATGGGAACTTTGCTCAAGCAAAGGAATTGGGCTATTTTCTGGATTGAGGAGTGCTAGTCACAGCATCCATGTGTCTCTGTTATTTGACATTCACTGAGGAAGAAGTAGAGAGCAGGGAAATATTTATATCTGGGGCTGACACTGAGGTCTACTGAGTAATAAATGACAAGTTTACAGAAGCCATAGAAGGAAACCATGAGACTGAGGGCTAAAAAGTGGCAGGTGAGAGTCAGTGTTGACAAATGCTTAGTAAAATTAGTATGAGAAAGGATAAATAAAATTGAGTAATTCATGTCTAGTCTTTGAACAATATTTACAAAGATATAATTATACAAAATGTTAAATTTAACCAGATATTGTAATACAACCATAGTAGGAGGATAGGGGAGGAAAGTCTAGGAAGTAAATGGGGAGTATAAAGTTGATGAAGTTAAAACAGCAGTTTAAGAATATGATTTAGAAAATGGAGGAAAATATGAGGAGAAAAGCTAAAAGAGTTAAAAGAAATTAACACTAGTTGCCTTTAGGGGAGGGGTGAGACTGATGGGTGGAGAGGGGTGTGGTTGATCAAATGCTGTGTTCCATGACAAATATTGTGGTAGTACCATTTGGCTTTTAGAATATGACACCTATTATTATAATAACAGAAAAAATTTCTATGCAGAAGTGAACAAAACAAATTGATTCTGTAATGATAAATACTCAACAACACTTCAAAAGATTCGAGAAAAAGGAAGGAAAAAATAAAAAGGAAATGGTACCCATTGTTTCAGCATAGCGTCTACATTCTGGTAGTCAGAACTCCGCATGCATTTCTGCTTACCCTACACAGAAAAGCTTTAACAAAGCAGGAAGATACACAAGAAGAGGTTCATATTAATCCAGAAGTGAGGGTGATTCACCATAAGATGACTGCCTTCTGCCAACCAGCTGATCATCACATCACCCCAAAGCAGGACTAGTAATAAAATAAGATGCTTTGTCTTAGAAGATGAAGACTGAGGAGGACATTATCAAAGTTTAATGTCATGAAAGCTTCATGAGCAGGTTCCAGAATGAATAAATATAGTCTAGGAGAGTAGAGAAAGGAACAAGAGTCAAGATTTTTCCCTAAGCCCTTCCCTCGTCTTTTTAAATAGGAAAAATATTTTGTACTTGAGAGAAATGTGATAAATCAGTAAGAAATACATTTAATCAGCTACGTACATTATGAAGCTAGGTCAGTGTGATTATCCAAAATATTTCACCAAGAAACATTCAGCTGGTGAAACACTGATACATGTAACAACGTGTTTCGATTTTAAAAAAACATTATGCTGAATGAAAGAAGCTGGACAAAAAAGAGTACATACTGTATACACTTGCTTTGCCACAATTCTTTAAATCGTTCATGATTCATATACTCTTACACTATGATATATTTGCCAATTTAAACGATTCTTACAGTTCACTCTTGCAATATTTATGAAATGTAATACTTCTACCTAAAAAATACCGATATATATGGAGAAGGTCATTAACATTAGTTGACAACCTACTATACTGTATCTGCTTTACATAGATCATCATACTTAATATTGAGAGTAGCATCAAATCAGGTTAGCGTTTTTCTAAATTAAAGATTAGAAAATTGAGGTTCAGAGAGGTTAAGATAACCTTGCCCATGACCCAGATATGCGCACAGATCTGTTTCACTCCAGGGTCTGCTCTTTTGACACCACCAGATTTTTTGTGTAATTTTGTTCTTTTATTTTAAGAGGCATTTATTTCTAAGAGGAAACAAAGGATTGTCTGTCGCTGGTGCAGAACATTTTCAGGAAAGACAGTTAAAGCTGTTATCTCTCAGAAGTCTAGAGAAGATAGTGGTGATGTTTTTTTCTGCTAAAAAGCTGCTGCAGATCTCAGAATCTACTTAGTATTGCTCTTTTTTCCCCTGTTTTTCACCCTTATGGATAATTGTGTGCCCTTATGTTTTGAGAAGTTCCATCCTAGAAATCAACTTCATCCATGATTCAGAAACATTTTTCTTTCCTGGTGGGAAACTAAATGAGAAAACAACTGATGGATGACCAAAAGAAACCAAAAATTAACAAGACTTGAAAGTGGTAGTTCAAACTGCTGGGTGCATTAGATGAATTATGCAGGTATTCCTAATGAGTTGCACTATGATTTGATTCTTGCCAAAGAAAACAAGTAAAATGTTGGTGATTTAAAGAGATTGTTTGAATTCACTTGATCAGTATCTGCAGCTCCAGAAGTGACAAAACCTAGCCAGAATTGTTCCTCTTTCTGGAGTAAAGAAAAAATGAATTTAAAAAAAGAGAAATAACTAATGTCCCATTGTTCCATTCTGATCACAAAAGAATGTCTCATACTGATTCTTTAAGGAATTTCTTTAGGTTGGATAAATGGCAGAATACAGAATCTGCCCTCTTCTCAGCCAGTTGAGTTTTTAATAGCATCAAAATGAAGCCTCCAGAAGGGAAATAAGTGCTGCAGCAGACAGCTGCAAACAATTACTTCTTAAAAACAAAACTGAAAAACAGGCTAATTAATTTACAAAGTGCAGGGTGTGCCAAGAGTGCAATAAAAATCCATCCCACTTAACGTCCACTGTGTTTCAGGAAAACAGAGCCTTTGCAAAGTGCTGTAAATTAAATTGCAAGGCAAAACTATGGCACATAAATCTCAGATACTCACATATATCTCTATAATAGGGACAATTTAACTAAAACCATTCATAATGTGACAAATTCCTTAATACCTAATTGGTAAACATCTATATAGCCCATATTACCAGGGCTATCTCTGTGAAATTCTTAATGGGCTACAAAGCATAGGCTGTCTAAGATTATGGTTACAGCAACGGATGTTGTGAGAAGTTGATGGATTCTGGGTCTACTTCAAAAGTAGAACCTACAGGATTTTCTGATGGATTAATGTGGAGAATGGGAAAGACAAGGGCATACTGGATAACTCCAAGTGTTTTTGATCTGAGCAAGCTGGAAGATGGAGTGCCAGCAAGTGAGATGGGGAAGACTGTAGGTGGAGCAAATTTGTGGGAAGAAGGAGGCTCAGTTTGGACATGTTGAGCTTGAAATATCTACTACACTTTAAATAGAAGACTGGAATAGGCAGTTGAATGTATGAAGAAAGAGGAGAAAGATGTAACATTTATTGTATGACTACCCAGTTGAAAGAATGTTATATCCATTACCCCATTTAATTCCACAAAAGCTCTAGGTATTAGGTACTTTTTCTCTCTTTTGCTTTATATTGTTTAAATGATAAAAATTGAGGACTGAAGAATTTAAATAGCTTGGCCAAGATGGGACAGTTGGTAGATAGAGAAGCTGGAATACAAACCCAGGCCATCTGATGCCATATTAAAGTCCATGCCTTATTTGCTAAACCAAGTGCCCAAGCAAGTGCGCTTTGCATCTTTGTACACTTTGGAAAAGTGAATATTTATTCTACTTTCATTAATTAGAATATAGCTTGAATGTTCTAGAGTTCCCAAGTACTAGCAGTTGAAAGAAAAACATGGAAATTTATTTCTCTTTTATATCAAAGATTGGAGGTAGGCAGTACAGGGCTGTTATGGCAACTCTACGTAGGGCATCATTTTGGGACCTGGGATCCTTCATCCTCTGGCTCTGTGACTTTTCCTTTCTCTGCATGGGTCAAAATGGCTAACTGCCATGCCCATGATACAAGAAACAGGATGGAGGAAGGAAGAAAGAAGGAACCAATCAGAAAATTGCACACATCATTCCCGTCACCTCCCATTGGTTCAGATTTAGTCACATGGCCACCCCTAGCTGCAAGGCAGATTGGGAAATACTGTTTTTATTTTGGGCATCCAAATGTCAAACTAAAACTCAGGACTTCTAATACTATGAAAGAAAAGGGAAGAATGAGTGTAAGGGGACAGCAAGCATTATTTACTACATCACTAAAAGTTGGGCTAAAACTCTTCTTAATGTCTTATAACATTATAGTTATGAAATAGATCATTTTTATGGAGATTTGAATTTGAAAATATTACTAAATTCTCATTCACTGTGTGCATTTGAAATAATGCCATTTCCTTCATATTAAAATGTAAGGAAACACAGTATTTCAAAGGATGGAGACAAAATGAATTGTAAGCTATGTTTATACTATTACCATAGGGAGCCACCATTTTAGCCTGGTTCTTGGCCAGGATGAATCTTAAATTTTGTGAGTTTTGTGAATTTTCAATTATCAGATAGTTTCAGTAATGCACCTGTCATATAAACTGTGGCCATCCAATAAGTCTAATTTCCCTGGCCCAGTATCCAGACAGTTCTTTTATAGCAAATCAGACTGCCAGTTTTAAGAAGATGGGGTCTAAGAAAATGAGATCCTCTCCTTGATTTCTACTAAGTAGAATAAAAATGAGAGACATGACTATAAGGAATGAGAGAGAAAATTCTAAAATGTAAACCCAAATTTGTATTTGTAGCCCAGACTTCTAGCCCAAACTCAACTCCAAATTAGCATATCTAATTGTCTCCACTTGGAAGTCCGATAGATCCTAGTATTCTTTTATGTCTCGTGTCTATTGTTGTTAGATGATTTCTGGATTTCAGTTATTATCAATAGTGGCACTAAGAACATTCGTTTACATGTCTTAGAGTGAACTTAGATGTACATTTGCATTGAATACATACCCAAGAGTAGAACTGCTGGATTATGGGGTATACATGTGTTCAGCTATAATAGATACTATCAAATATTTTTCAAAGTGGTTGTACCCAAATTACCCTCAGTATGAGAGTTCTGGTTACTTCATATCTTCACCAATGTTTGATGTTTTCTGTCTTTTTAATTTTAGCCAATTTGGTTAGTATGTAGTAGTTTCACAGTGTGGCCTTAATTTACATTTTCTTGATAATTAATAAAATTGAGCAACTTTTCATTAATTTCTTGACCATTTAGACACCTTATCTCATGAAGTGTCTATTCAAGTCTTTCACCTGCTTTTTCACTGTTTCCCTGAACATATGCCACCTAGCCCTTCTTGATACTTTGCTTTTCCTTTTCCTTCATTGTAAACTGTATCACATCCTATTCTACTCCTAGAACAAATGACTCTTCCTTTCAAATCTTCCTTTTTATTCAAGGCCCATTTTAAATGCTTCTTTTCCATCACACCTTTCTTGATGTCTCATATTTATCCTAATTCCCCAACCAAATGTGTTGTCTGTGTCCTTTGATATTTTATCGGATTTTATTTTTTATTTTGTTGATAGCACATTCTTCCTTGAACTATAGGTTTCTTTGTTTATTTATTACTTTCCTCCTATTTCAGAGTTTACAAACTATGGCTAGTAACACATTAATGGGTTATGAAATCAATTAGTGCTTTACAACCATCAACATAAAAAATATGAAAGAGAATAAACAGAATAAAAATAAAATAAAAATATAAAAAGAATGTATCAAATTAACTGCATATAATAAAGGTAAGTATTTCATAGTTTCATAGATACATATTCATGTAATGGCTCATGATGTATAATGTATTTCTCACATTGGGTTTCTGTCAAAAAAGTTTGAAAAACAGTATCTGATTTGACTGTCAGCTTCATGAGGGCAGGAAAGACCTCCCACATTTTTCTGTTCTTTATAGGGCAGTCATACTGCCTTGTATGTAGGCCAAGAAATGTACATTAAGTTTAGCCTCTAGATTTTAGAAATTTTGCTTGTATTTACAAATATTTACACATTAAAATATAGTTTCCAAAACTAAACAGTTAAATAAAACTATCACCACAAATATGATGGCATAGAAGCAATTCTAGAAAGCTTCCTTCTATTGGAAGCCTTTGAGTCTTTCACACCAATGCCATGCTAAGTGTGGCTGTAGGCCAGCCCTGGTTGGCAAATATTTTCATTACTGGTCCACAAAAAAACAGTTGAGAATAAACATTTAGGAACTTTTATAGCAATTTGACATGGTGATTTTATGCCTGTTAAATCTAATAATAAAAAAAAATGGAAACTGTATGTCTTTTATTTTTCATTTCATTTTTCATTTCATTTTTCTGGTAATTTATTTTTATTGTGTTTTACAAAAATACAGGTATGCAATGGTTTAGAAATTCAAAAAACAATTAAAAACTGGTTCTTGACAAAGATAGTTTGGGGAACTCTGTTCTAATATATAAAAGGAAGATGCGTACTCTGAAATTCTCAAAAGTACAGATTTCTTCCTAAAGTCCCCTGTTTGATGCTGCTGAAACAGAGCATACCTTATATAGCCAGGGTTCTCTTGAAGTTACAATGTATATTTGCCCCTCATTTTGTGGATTGCTAATGTATTTAATCCAGAACACCAGTGTCTCTTGACCATTGGTCTCCAAATCTTTTTGATCATGCCCCTCTACTAGTAAAAAAATTTGTGAATATGTTCTTATATATGTATATTTGCTAACATACACCAAATATATATCCACTGTACTTAAATATTAGGTACATTATAACACATATCAAAAATAGATATTAGAATGGTTGCAATTTTTAAAAGTCATGGAAATTCTAGTTAAATATTTCCCTGTTGTCCCCCTAGGGAACATATATATATATATATATATATATATATATATATATATATAATTTTAGAGATTATTGCTCTAGACCCACAGGTAGCAAACATTTTCTGTAAGCTCAGATAGTAAATATTTTTGGGTTTTAGTCTCTGTTGCAACTACTGGATGCTGCCTTCCTAGTGTGAAAGCAGGCATAGGCAATATACAAATGAATGGGCAGAACTGTATTCCAGTAAAACTTCATTTACAAAGACAGATGTTGACTTGGATTTGATCCAAGGCCAGTGGTTTGCCAACCCCTGCTCTAGACTCCAGAAAAAATTGTAAATCTAGCCTTCAGTCTCCCAGGAAGTACTAGCTCTTCCATAAGGAGAAGCCAGATAAATGGAGAGTTCCAATTTTCTTGTTTTTGTTTTTATTTTTGAACTGCAAACAAACTCATTTTATAGAAGAGGAAGATGACGAAACTAAGGTCCAGAGAAAACACTCCCTACCAAGAACTTTTTTGCTCTGTGTGACTGCAAGTTAGGCCTACTAACCAGATCACCTTGAAAATATCATAGAACTACTGCATTTAATAACAATTCTATTAAATTGTTTTTGATAAAGAAAATTCTGCCTCAGCCAATTGCGGTTTCTTATTGTTGGCCCCCCCCCCCAAATTTTGCACCATTTCATTGGAAAATGATGCCTTTTGGGCTAAGAAAGTTTAGCAGAATCCCTTCTAACTAGTTCAGTGATTGTAAGAACTATAAAAGACAGATAAAAAGAAAAACAGCCATTTGCTTTCAAGGCAGGCTCAAAAACTGGCAAGAATTCATATTAAAAAGAGAAGAAACTCTCAGGGGTTTCATTTCAGTAACTGTACCTGGTATTGGTGATCTGCCTAGTTGTTGTTTAAACATGCATGGTCAATACATTATGCAAACAACATCCTGGCCAACAGCATGCAAAAGGCTTTCACACACACTGCACTTAAGAAACAAAGTCATGGTTAATTCATAATCAAGGACACAACTAATGTAAGCAGTAAATAAAGTTCTGCCCTGAGGGTCAGTGGATCAAGAAGGGTATTGCTAAACAGAAAGCGCTCAAGGACAGAAGCTAGGGTTTCTTTCTTTCTTCTGCTTCTGTACCCTGGCATGGCAAGGATAGTCAATGTTGGTGGAACGAATGAATCAGTAAATAAAAGAATCAACAACAAGGAGGACTGAGTCATCTACAGAGACTGCTTAAATTTGTTCTCATTGTTGTTACTTTTTCATTTCTTCTTTTACCTATTTCATTAAGACAATTGAAGATGAGGGGAGAAAGAATCCCATAATGATCTGGAAAAATCTTCTGTTAAACATCTTCCATAGAAAAGGAAGCTGAAGATAAGTAATACAAAATCATTGGGCCAAACCTATACATCTTCTTATAAAGAATTTTCAATTAAATAAATTAAATTTACAGATACCTTCCCACATTTTTATAGTATCTTATTTTAAAAACCAAACTCATCATTCTAAGACTATGTCCACACAACAGAAGATTTTCAAATTCACTCAATCTTTAGAGCCAAGACTACAAGTTTTTTCTTTGTAACTGTATAAAGAAAATTCCAGGGGGATGGGCAAATTGAATTTGCAGGTGACCTTCCTCCAACAGCTTATGGACATTCCTATTAGGTTGCTCCTTTCCCACCCTTTTTTCACCCTAAAGAACTTGCCCCTGAGAACTGGTTTTGGACTCCTCCCTACCCCCAATCTTTCTACCTACAGGGTAAGTTCTTGAAATTCTTTTCAACAAAGGACCAATATTTTTATTCTATAAAAATGCTTACATGCAAATATCTCCGAAGGAAAAAAGAAAACAAAACTGATGACTAAGATTCACACCAAGGGGAAATAGCTTATCAGATCTTTTACAGAGTAGGTTCAGATGGCTACAAACTCCACTGAGACAAAAAGGCATTGGGGGGCGAGGAGGGGAGTAAAACAAATGTTGCCTAATTTATATTTTTGCCTGGGGCTGTCCTGCCAGTTGAATTCTGTTCAAGTCTTGACCAGATCAATTCGCAAGGATTTATTCTTAGCACTTAGAGCTCCAGCTGACAGTTTCCAGGTGAGAGTCCCAATTCTCTTGTCCCACTACCTGTCCCTTACCTTACCTCCTTGGCTACCTGCCTGCTTTCGCGCCCCCAGCTGCCATGCTACCAAATGCAATTCTGGTTGTGTTCCTGTTTGTCTCAACAGAGTCACTCTGGATGGGATGAGAAGTCAGATAAAAAATACTTGGACAAAATCTGTTTAGATAACTGTGACCCTGTTTAGATACAAGACTAGGGCTTTCTCAAAAGATACAGACTCAAATGGCTCACTCATGGCATTTCCTACAACAAGTCAACGTGATAATGTCACCCATAGTAATGTCACCCATGGTTACTGAATTGCCAATTCAACACACCTAGATCAATCTGTATTTGCAATTGTTGCATTCATAATGACTCTATGCAAGCATCTGACTGGCTTCACTATGTGGTGTGGTCAGACCCATGAATTTAAATAATCAAAATGCATATTATTATATGCTTTTTATTTCTCCTTCACAATGCAGTTAAAATATGTGCATAAGTAGTAATATTCATACAATTTTCATTTCGGGAAGTAAAGGAAGCATTACGAAACACTTGATATGGAAAGAGAGCATTAGATCTGAAAATGTAATTTAGAAGGGGAGTAATTCTCACCTCTAGTTGTCCATTAAAATTACCTAGGAAGCTTTAAAACATCCTGATTTCTAGATCATACCCTAGACCAATTAAGTCAGAACCTCTTGGGGTAAAACCTAGGTATTGTTATTTTTGAAACTCTCTAAGGAATTACAATGTACAGATAAGGCTGAAAGTCTCTGCCCTATTGCAGTGAGTCTCAAATTTGAGTGTGTATCATATTCACCTGGAGAGTTTATTCAAATGCCGATCGCTGGATTCCATCCCCAGAGTTTCCAATACAATAGGTCTGGGGTGGGGCCGAGAATTTGCATCTTTAATAAGTTCCTGGATGACACCCATGCTGCTGGTCCAGGGACCACACTTTGAGAAGCAAGGTTCTAGAAGCCTTGTTTGCCTGATCAGTGTCTCTCACCACATTTAGCAATTCCACCTTCTCCCTGGGCCTTTCCCCCATCAAACAAAACCGCACCTGGGAAAAATTCCCCGTTATCAAACTTTCAAAAGATCCTTTCTCATCTAAGCAGCTATTTCCAAATCCTGCATTTTGCCATCCCCTTGAGCAGCAAACTTCAGCCATCTGGTAAGACCACCTTTAACTTCTTCCATACTTTCATTTCCTTTTGTCATGGATTTCTTTGTCATTATAAGCATGATTTACAGGTTTGACTATAAAAACAATCCTGTGATAACAACAAGCTTATTGCTTCTACTGTACAGTTCAATCATTTTATTGCCCAGACATGCTGTTGGGAACAAAATGCACTCCCCTATGTCTTTTCAAACTTGCTGCTGATTTTTTTTTTTTTTTTTTTTTTTTTTTTTAAATCATGAGATGGCCAGATACAGCTGCTATATAGCATTTGCTGCCAGGTTCTAGAAATGCATTACATTTGTTTTGACTCAAATCAAGCAAAGTTAATAATGCAAAGATGAGAAGCAGTAATTTGGCAACAGCCCTCTCTTAGTTCCTTCTAAAAGCAGGGTATTTCGCAAGAGGATCTAAAACAGGATTTATTTAACTCCTGCATCTCTGCAATTCTTTCAATAGGACAGGGATCTTTCCAAAACTAGTATTCAGTCTCATACCTCACTTCCAAGCTCTAAATCTGAAAAGGCAGTTTGGAGATACAGATAAAGATTAACTTTCCCTTCTAAGAGAACCTGAAGAAAAAATGAGACAAAAAAAAAAAAACCCTCATTTTCTCTGGTAAAAGAAAAATATTCACACAATTTTTCAGCTTGGCCAAGATTAATAACTCATAACCTGAAGATATTGGCCTCTATTGAAGTGAATATCAAGATTTATTGACCTGGGGAATAAATATTAACGGAGGTGAAACTGAGGTTAATAACAAACCTCAAGCGATAATACATCTTCATATTTGCTGAAATAAAAGTTAGTCCATACATTGCTCATACATCCTTTCAAAAACCTCTTTAGCCAGAAAGCTCTGGAAATCTCTTTGCTGTCACAGAAGGCTTAAAAATATGGCTGAATTTCATTTGTGTTAACATTCTCTGTGTACCAAGGCACCCAGAAAAGCAAAACAATGATCACTTCCTCTGAGGATCATCAATAGCCAATCAAAGGGCAGCCACTCATTTACATGTGAGATCTGATTGGAAGAGACTGACCTCAGCTACCATCTTATTCTCACTAATGTAGTCAGGGAATTGTTCTGACCCACACTAGTTTTTGGCTAATACATAGGCCCATCTTTTCCCCCACATACAAAATAAAAATCTACTAAACTAGTGTCTTAGTTTGCCAGGCTGCTTTAACAAATATCACACAATGGATTGGCATAAACAACAAGAATTTATTGACTTATGGTTTAGAGCCTAGAAAGAAGTCCAAAATCAAGATATAGGCAAGGCTTGCTTTCTCACAGTCTAGTTCTGGTGCTGGTTGACACAATACTTAGTCTTCCCTGGCTTCTATCTCTGCCCCTACTCCCCCCGTCTCATGGCAAAGTCCTCTCCTTTTGTGGGCTCTTCTAGTTTCTGCTGATTTCTGGATTCTTCCTGTGTGGCTTCTCCAACTTCTGGCTTCCAGTTTCTTCTTATAAGACCTCCAATGCTATGGATTAAGACCGGCCCTCATTCATTTGGGCCACACCTTAACTAAAAATATCTTCCAACGGTCCTATTGGAAACTCACTGTTACATCCCAACCTTAGAAGTCTCTTATTTTGAGAGCATACACTGTTCTGGCATTGTAGAAAGGAAGTAACTTAAGTCACTTAGCTAGTAAAGGGAAGATGGCCCATAACCTCAGACATCTGCCCCTAAATTAATGTGGGATTGGAGACAAGTGCTGCTTTATTACACACCTGAGAGCTTACCCCTTGCTGGTAAGATACTTCAGGAGTTGAAGAATAAGTATAAGGGTATTACTACTGCCTTTCCTGTGAGTGAGGATATGATGTAATGGGATGCTGAAACAGAAGGTCTACAGAATTCAATTTGGCATGGATTATTTTTCCAACTGAAGATAAATTTTATGTGAGCCTACAATTTTGTCCCTCCAGTTGTGAAATTTATAACAATTCCTTTTCATCCATATGTAGACCAACACACCAGTCAACCTTGTACAGATTTTTTGGACAACTGTGATACGTGGAGCACCAGCTATACATTGAGCAGCATCTTACATACCTTCCAGGTTATGCTTTCTAATCCAGGGCTAGAAAATCCAGTGAATTTGCAATCCAGAATTGCAAATTAAAGATGAATCTTTGTACAACACAGCAGTTCTATGGCTTTTCAAACAGCCATTACCATGGAAAGATGATAGTGCTGGGTGACTTAAAGACACACATACATTTCCCAGAACAGTTAAAGCAATCCCATTTGATGATTACTACAAGACATGGTCTGGAATAGCCATGTCGAAAGCCACGGAATATTATAGAGCTCCATTGCTTGAAGATCCAAATTTTGTGAGTTTTTATAAATGGAAGAAAATTGACTTAACACATCCTGAAGAGTGGAGTTTAAAGTTTACTGCTTCTATGTCTCTGATTAACAGAGAAAATAACAGGCCTCACAAAGCCAGTCACTCAACTGACAGACTTTATCTCTGCCCAACTCCACATCAAACTTCTCTTGAGTCTCCAACTGAAACAGAATTTGTCCCCAAAATCAATATAATGGGAGAGTTGGAAGAATGAAATTTCACCAGAGGATGAAGCTGTTGATAGTTCATGGGAAGAAGTGGATGATCTGGTAGCCTAGGCCAACACTCTCAATACAAATGTCATAGAAGATTAAGACTAGTATGCCAGGATTCAAAAAATAAACAGCCACAACCACATTTTGAATTCATGGAGTGACTTTGGGAAACTCCCAGAACTTGGGTTCCAGTCTTTTAAAGTTGATTTCATTGTCCCCTGCAAGTACAAATACAAAATATAAGTCAAATTATTGAACATATTGCTTTCAATTTTTTGAGCTCTACTCCTTTGTTTGGAACTATGTTAGTCAAATTAGGGGAGCTCAGCTCCATGTTCCCACAGCTGTTAGGTGAGTTTGGGGCAGAAAGGGCATGATCAGAAAGAGGCTGGGATAGAAGGGGAGCACTTAGGAGTTTCAGAGGCTTGACTACCTCAGTTAAGGAATCTATACATTTATCTACAACTCCCTGGTTTCTTGCCTTGTTTCTTCCAAACTCAGTGGATGAGTTGTTACCTTCCACCACTTTCTACTACTGTTTTCTCCCAAAGTGCATATTCTGTTTCCTCTTAGACCTTTATCAATCATTCCCTCACTTTCTGATATCTTCATTTTCTCCCTCTCCATTAACTGTGTTGCTTCAACCTATACATATGTGCTGGTCTCTCCTATTCTAAAATACTTCTCTGCCTTGACCCTGTACCTCCACTTCTCACTGATATTTTCTCAGTCGGACTTATTAATAGTCTATAATTTGCTCTCTTTATTTCATTACTTCATTTCATATTTGCACCCATTGCCCAATAAAATCTATCTTCTGTTCATACCACTCCACTAAGATTTTCTAGGATCACGAGTTCCATATTGCCAAAACTCAGAGATGCCTTTTCTTACTGGACCTCTAGGTTATGCTTGATATTACTGAACATTTTTTTTTTTATTTTAAATTCAGTTTTATTGAGATATATCCATATACTATACAGTCATCCATGGTGTACAATCAGCTGTTCAGAGTACCATCATATAGTTGTGTATTCATTGCCCCAATCTATTTTTAAACACCAGAAAGAATAAAAATAAGAATAAAAAATAAAAGTAGAAAAGAACACTCAAATCAGCAACCACCACCCCCATCCCACCCTATTTTTCATTTAGTTTTGTCCCCATTTCTCTACTCACCCATCCATACACTAGATAAAGGGAGCGTGATCCACAAGGTTTTCACAACCACACTGTCACCCCTTGTAAGCTACATTTTTATACAATCATCTTCAAGATTCAAGGCTACTGGGTTGGAGTTTGATAGTTTCAGGTATTTACTTCCAATACATTGAAATCTAAAAAGGATTATCTATATAATGCGTAAGAATGCCAACCAGAGTTACCTCTCGACTCCATTTGACACCTCTCAGCCACTAAAACTTTATTTTTTTATTCAATTTTATTGAAATATATTCACATACCACAAAATCATCCAAAGTGTACAATCAGTTGTTCACACTACCATCATATAGTTGTGCATTCATCACCCTAGTCTATTTTTTGAGCATTTTCCTTGTACCAGAAAAGGTGAAAATAAGAATAAAAATTGAAAGTAAAGAGGAACACCCAAAACACCCTCCCCACCCTATTTTTCATTTCATTTTTGTCCCCATTTCTCCACTTGTCCATCCATACACTGGATAAAGGGAGTGTGATACACATGGTTTTCACAATCACACTGTCACCTCTTGTAAGCTACATTGCTATACAATCATCTTCAAGAGTCAAGGCTACTGGGTTGCAGTTTGATAGTTTCAGGCATTTACTTGTAGCTATTCTGATGCATCAAAACCTAAAAAAGGGTTATCTGTATAATGCATAATACCCACCAGAGTGATCTCTTGACTCCATTTAGAATCTTTCAGCCACTGAAACTTCATTTTGTTTCATTTCGCATCCCCATTTTGGACAAGAAGATGTTCTCAATTCCACGATGTCAGGTCCAGATTCATCCCTGGGAGTCATATCTCACGTTGCCAGGGAGATTTACACCTCTGGGAGTCAGGTCCCATGTAGAGGGGAGGGCAGTGAGTTCACCAACTGAGTTGGCTTAGCTAAAGAGAGAGGGCCACATCTGAGCAACAAAGAGGTACTCAGGGGGAGACTCTTAGGCACAATTATAAGCAGGTGTAATCTCTCCTTTGCAGTGACGAGCTTTGTAAGGGTGAGTCCCATGACAGAGGGCTCAGCACATCAAGCCGTCAGTCCTCAATGTTTGTGAGAACATCAGCAACAATCCATGTGAGAAAGCCCAACACCTCTGCATTTCTCCCAGCTCCTCAGGAGGGCCCTGCGTATATCTTTATTGTCTGTCCAAATTACTTTGGGATGTGTCGCTATTTCTCACTAACCTAGGCAAACCTACCAGGTCTCCCTTCTTATTAAAAGACTGAAACTTCATTTTGCTGAACATTTCTTTTTGAAATGTTTATTGCCTTACCTTCAGAGAGACTTTTTTTGAGGCTTACCCAACTATACAGATAGCTCTCTCCCCACAACACCACACATGCACATAAGTTGGTCCTTAGATGTAGTTATTAAATAGGTCTCTTCCTCATTTGAAGGCAAAGGGATTTTAGGTCCTAGAAAAGAACCAAAAAGTTCAATTACATGTACTCTGGTCCCTTGATTCTTCCCTGAATAGCTATGTTTCCAGTGTGCCTGTGGTAGTTCAGACAATGGGTCCCCAGCTGATTGTATTACCTGACACTTTTGTTATTTCCCCCAAACCAGAACCACAGAAATCTGGCAGCTATCCTAGATTTCTCCCCCTCCTTTTGTCAATACCACAGTGCAGACAAGAGCCAACTTCACAGCCTCCACCCTATTTGATAACAATTAGGAGAGCTCCTTTTACATCCGATGAAAAGAACCATTCTGAATGGTCCACTCCATATGTCAATGAAACCGTAGAATATAAATCGAAAGATATGTTTTGCCAATAGTCATGCCAACAGAAGCATGGATGCCAGTTCCTCTCTGGATGCATTCTAGGAGCACAAACATGTGGACAGTAAACAGATAAACTGCAGTTGCCAAGAAATTAAATCCAAAGAGACCATGATATGCCCTTGATATCACCTTCTACATCTTATATTTTATCCTTCCTATTTTTTAAAAATGTTATTTCAAATAAATTCAAAGTTACAGGAACAGTTGCAAAAACAATACAAACCCCATACACAGCATACCCTGACCCCCTTCCCCCGATACCCCAATCCCTCAACTTTAACACTCTGTCACACCGCCATTTCTTTCTTTCCCTCCCCTCTCCCTCCCTCCCTATCATCCATCATCTATTGCTCTGTCTTCTGAACATATGAGAGCAAGCTGCATACATTCTTGAACAAACACTGTAATTCACATACACAATTCCCAAGAACAAGAACATTCTTTTAGGCAATCCCGTTAAGCACAGCTAAGAAGTTCAAGAAATTCAACATTGATACAAAGCTTACATTGTATATTTCCTTTTTTTTGCCTTATGTCCCAACTGTGTCCCTTTGAGCCTCCTGTCTTCCATCCTCAGATCCCATCCAGGATCATCCTTGGCATTCAATTGTCATCTATTTAGACTGTCTTTTTTTTTTTTTTTTTTTCAATAGTGGAAACATATATACAGCCTAAATCTTCCCATTCCACCCCCTCCCTAGCATTCCATTAGTGGGATTAATCACATTTAGAATGTTGCAATGCTATCACCTTCCGACCATCCATTACTAGAAATTTCCCTTCACCTCAAACAGCAACCCTACACTCATTTCTTAACTCCCCATTGCCCCTTCTCCCACTTCTCATAACCCATACTCTACTTTTCATCTCTATGGTCATATTCTCTGATAATTTCTTTGTGTTTACTGTGGGGCTTAAGTTTAACTTCTTAAATTCATAACAATCTTGGTTTTCTTTGATATCAACTTAACTTCAATAGGACCCATAAACTATGTTCCTATACTCCTCCATTCCCCCACCCTTATATAGCTCTTGTCAAATATTACATATTTTACATTGAGTCCAAAACCACTGATTTGTCATTAGAGTTTATGTATTTTATATCCTGTAGGAAGTAAATAGTGGAGTTACAAATCAAAAATTATTGACTTCTATTTGTATTCTATTGTTGTCAGAGAATGTGCTTTGAATATACTCAATTGTTTTTGTTTTTTTTTAATTTATTGAGGCTTGTTTTATGTCCCAGCATATGGTCTATTCTGGAGACAGATCCATGATCACTAGAGAAAAATGTGTGTCCTGGTGATTTGGGATGTAAGGTTCTATATACGTCTGTTAAAATTCTCTATATCTCTCTCTCCTTTCTTTGTTTCTCTGTCGGTAGGGCTCCCTTTAGTATCTGAAGTAGAGCAGGTCTTTTATTGGCAAAATCTCTCAGCATTTGTTTGTCTGTGAAGAGTTTAAGCTCTCCCTCAATTTTGAAGGAGACTTTTGCTGGATAAAGTATTCTTGGTTGGAAATTTTTCTCTCTGAGAATTTTAAATATGTCATGCCACTGCCTTCTCGCCTCCATGGTGGCTGCTGAGTAGTCACTACTTAGTCTTATGTTGTTTCCATTGTATGTGGTGAATTGCTTTTCTCTTGGTGCTTTCAGAACTTGCTCCTTCTCTTCAGTATTTGACAGTCTGTCTTGGAGTGGGTTTATTTGGATTTATTCTATTTGGAGTTTGCTGGGCATTTATGCTTTGTGTATTTATATTGTGCAGAAGGTTTGGGAAGTTTTCCCCAACAATTTCTTTGAATACTCTTTCTAGACCTTTACCCTTCTCTTCCCCTTCTGGGACACCAATGAGTCTTAAATTTGGACGTTTTATTTTATCTATCATATGCCTGAGATCCATTTCAATTTTTTCAATTTTTTTTCTCCATTCTTTCTTTGGTTCTTTCATTTTCTGTTCTATGGTCTTCTTGGATGCTGGGTTGTTGTACAACTTCCTCTAATCTTGTATTATGAGTATCCAGAGTCTTTTTAATTTGGCCAACAGTTTCTTTTATTTCTATAAGATATTCTATTTTTTTATTTACTCTTACAATTTCTTCTTTATGCTCTTCTAAGGTCTTCTTTATGTCCTTTATATCCTGTGCCATGTTCTTCTTCATGTCCTTTATATCCTGTGCCATGCTCTCATTCTTTGACTGTAGTCCTTTGATTAATTGTGCCAAGTACTTTGTCTCCTCTGATGGTTTGATTTGAGTGTTTGGGATTGGGTTCTCCATATTGTCTGGTTTTAGCAAATGCTTTAAGATTTTCTGTTGTTTTTGACCTCTTGGCATTTGCTTTGCTTGATAGCTGTGACCTTCCAGGACCTTTGTCTGCTGAGGGAAGGCTGTGCTATGTCACACCCATGCAGTGGCACTCCCAGCGTGATGCAAAAATGGCTGAATGGGGTGTCTCAACCCCCACCTTTTTGCACAGCTCCACCTTTCCAGCTCTGGGACAACTAGCTGTGGTTGCACCCAAGGCCACTGTCCACAGCCGATATTGTGGCATGTGCGGGGTGCTGTCCCTGTCAGACTGGGTTTCCTGGCATGACTCTGGGCTGTGGGTATGGCCTCGGGCAGGAGTGTCACCAGCACACCAGGAAGCCAGCTGCAAGGGATGCAGTTTCTTTCTCCTTTTGGCTCTCCCCTCTGTCCGTCTGGCCCCGGGACAATCAGCAGCAGGTGTGGGGAGGGCTATCCTCCATTCCAGACACTGAGGCGTTGGCTACAGCCTGCTCCTGCAGTGCTTCACTGTGTGGTTCTCACTGCTGTATCTGCAGCCACTCCTGGGTTTTTTTTTTTTTTAAAAGAACTAGTCCATCTTCAAATGCCAACCCTCAGTTTCCCCACACTACAGCGCAGCTGCGGGACTTTCAGCCAGCTTACTCACTTGTTTCTGAATGCAGACTCCCGGTTTCACCAAGTGCATGGCCCCTGTGGATTTAGCAAACCTTGTCCGGCTGGTGCATCGCCGGAAGTGGTGTTCTGGGTCACTTTCTGGTTTTTATCTAGTATTTTTCATGGAGGTGTTTTTTTGCCCTGTCTCACCTAGCCACCATCTTAGGTTCTCCCCCTTTCTATTTAATAAATTTAAAAAGGTCCTATTTACAATGGGTTCACACCCACAGAAATGCTGAATAAGATTAAGAATATATCTACATTGGAGTATATAATTCAAACTACCAAGTCTATTACCTTCATACAAATCCAAATAAATATGCTCATTGTCATCAACAACAATTTTCATAAACTAATACTTGTTAAGGAAAGTTGTTATTTTTAAATAAGAGATCTAAATTTACATAAGTAAAGTTAAGAGATTTCTGGGCTATGGTGCCAGAGCTCTCCTGATTTTTTGCTCTGTGACATTAGGCAAATCACTTAACTGCTCTGTGCCTCAATTTTCTTGTCTTTAAAATAAGGATAACAATAGTGCCTGCTTCATAAGGTGTTGTGAAGATCAAATGAGTTAGGACGTGTAAAGTATGCCAGGGAATGTAAGCACTGGCTTACAAAAAATGTTCAAAGGTGTGAGGGACGTTTAGGGTCATGTGATCCAACAGGCTAAAGCCTTTGTGGTTATCTGACCCACAGATTTCTCATAGTTGGCCTGAACCATTGACCATTGGCCATTAAGTGTTGCTACTCTTGATAATTGTTTAAATTTAAATGAAGTTGCCAACAATTAAAATTCAGGAGAATATCATGTAAAATAATCAAGACTTACAAGCCATCTAGAAAAAACTGCAGAAGGCATAGGTGTACTGGACTCATATTCTCAGAGGCCAACAATCAAGCTGCCTGCTACAAAGGGGACAGATACCTCAGCCCCTTTTCACAAAGGACATGCTCTCCATTCGCCCCAGTTTCACCACTCATTATTACTCCCCACACTGAAGCCAAGTGTCAACTGCCAAGTATTATCCCAGTAATGCTGTTGCCTTTCTTGTAGTAGAATAAAAAAGAAAGGACAATCTGTCCTCGTAACCATGGCTTTTTCAAAAGTAGAAAGAAAAAGGGGAAAAGAGAGAGCCATATGCTTCAAGAAAAATGTGAGCAGCCAGCCATACTTCCTGAGGACATAGAGAAGATTTCTGAGTTTAATATGCCAACCAAGTATGTCCATAGCAAAAGAATACAACTTAAGCCGCCATTAGGAAAGCAAACCAGGAGGAGAACCATGAATGGTAAGAAGAAAAGATACATGATGAAAAGCTTAATGATCTGTAAAGGAGACTGAAATTTCAACACACTTGTTTTTGTGTGAATAAAATAAGTGGCGATGCTGTGATATGCAGTCACATGTATAAAAAGTCATGTATACTTTTAAAATTTATGTCACCTACCCTGCCCATGGAGGCATTTGCATTTGTAACTCCTGGTCTAAGCCAGACTTCTCATGCTATAGTATAGAGGGAGTTGACCAATTTTGCTATACTAATTAGAGGTGAAGATGGCACTTCAACCTGGGTTTCCTGGCTCCATTCCATATACCTCTACCATCTAATGGCTTCCAGTGTGACTTCATGGTGATAGTCAAAGTGATTACACACCCCTGTGTGAAATGAATCCCAAACTTTTGCCTATCTTCTTGTGAGACCATAAAAAGAGGCTTTAAATTCTCTAGGCCGTATCTCTGCAGTTAGAAAACACTAATCCTACTCTTGGAATTATAATTGCCCATTGTGTTTACAAGATGGAATAAAATATTTCATCTACTAGCTCCTGGGTCAACAGACCATAACAAATTTAACAATCACCTGAGGCGTTTATTGCCCCAAATTTAAATGTGTCAGTGAAAATATAAAATAAACACTTAAAGAGTAAAGATATATTTGATGGCATGACATCTTATCAGTTGCCAGAAATTTCTCCATTTACTTATCCCAATATAGTGGAAACAGTCTTCATTTCTTTTGGTTCCTCCAGTACCTTGAGATAATGCAGCATTGCTTAACATCTCTTACTTAACCTTAGCCAAGTCTCTAATTCACCCTAATTTTATTCTCTTATATTGTTTTCTCCCAAATTCTATTAGCCTGTAGGTTAGACACCTTTAGAAAGATTGCAAGCTACATGCCTGGAACGATAAAACTAAAAGCAGGGACAAACTGTAAACAAAACCAAACCAAAAAATAATAATCATAATTTAAAAAATCCTACCCCCTTGCCCTCAGACTGGCATGCAATTTATTAACGACAAAAGCTACAATATCAATGTTTACAATTATTCACCCAAATGTTTATTGTTCTCTATGCCTTAGCTGCTCCTTCAGCCAAGAACTTTCCTAAACAGGAAACAAGAATTCTTAATTTATTGCTTGTTTTATTATTATTGGTGAGGTGTGCTTTTTCTGAAAAATTTATTAACGCATCTCACCCCCCCTTCCTGCAGTATATATGCCTTTTTCCCCTCCTTCTCCCATTCAAGGTGATGGGAATTCTGTCCATTGCTTCAAGGGAGGGATCTGAAAGGTGGAAATCGCTTGACAGGTGTTAATCAACTTTCAGGCTTTGCTTTCCAAACTCCTAAATGAATTTAGAACCTTGTTCATCAAATATCAAAAAAAAAAAGAGTGCAAGAAAAAGTACTGTGAGAGTGGGAGAGATTCAATCACCTTGAAGTAAAAAAGAGGAGAAAATGTGAGTGGGTGAGTTTGATGTTCCAAGAAAAAGGAATCCTGTATCCTATTTTGAGCAGAGCTCTGGGGGGGAGCTCAAGACCCCAGGGAGGGGAGGGCTGTGAGAAGTGTTGAAGCAGGCTGGATTTCTGGCTTCCCCTCAGAACTCCAGTCTTCCCCTCAGAATTTCTTACTACTCATTTGAGGCTGCCATGCTGCAGAGACCTCCAGATCTGAGGGATCAGTGACATCAGGAGAAAAGGACATCCCAGAATGCACCAGTGCAGACTGATGACCCAGACCCAGCTATAGAGTCCCACCATCCCATTCAGGCTTACAACAGTCCTTGGAGGTTAAAATGCTCGGGAAGAGGATAGGGAACCCCAGATAGATTGAGGGAAAGGAGGGGTGGGTCAAAACAAAAACTAAATTGTATTTAAAAAATAAAAATGAGTTTTTATTGCATATCTGAGTTTGTTACATCCATTTGTAGTTTGTGAGCTCATTTAAGGGCAAAATTCTAGATGCCAGGGTTACCATGTCAGTAAGATAGAGTAAGAAGCCCCTATTGATATTCAGTAATGGGCTTTAGCTACCCTTTCAACAACTATGTCTAAAATCCCCTTAAGAAAGCATGTTGCCATACCCCTGATCTAGGTACCCAAACCAGAAACAAGAGCTTTATCTTTGCCTCTTACCTTTCTTTCAACCTTCAATCCACTTATTGTTACCCACTCCTTTTCCTTCATCTCCTCTTTGGCGTGGTCCTGAAGATTTTGCCACTTATTTTTCTGGCCTATCCTCTCCCCTCCACTCTCCCCCACTGCCCTAACCAAGGCCCTCATCATTTATCTCCTGGCTTATATATTCTCCCAGCCTTCTGATTTCTCTTCTGGTTTTCAGTCTTGTTCCCCCTCAAGCCTATTCTCAATGCAGCCTCCAGAAAATTCAACATCTCAGATCTGGCCATATCATTTTATGTTGAAAATCCTATATCCTGCCTTCCCAGATATATTCTTAGGTCCTGTACCACTAAGCTCACCCTGATCCAGGTAGAGATAGATCCTGCCTCCCTCTACCAGATCAGGTTTTTCCTTCTTGTCTCCAAAATGCTCATGGTTACCCTACTCCCATGAGACTGTTTCTCTCCTCAGTTGTTTGCTCATGCCGCCCCTCTGCCCAAAATATTTATCTACACTGTTTCTCTACCTTTCTCTTTGTTTCCCTCTTGTTAATCCTGCAAGATTTGGGAATCCCAACTTTCTCTAAAGATTTGATCAATGCTCCCACAGATGGATTAGCTGAATTAGCTGCCCTTTGACAATGCTTCCTTCACATCCTTCATACACTGTATGGCTTTGTAAGTACCTGCTTATGTATCTGCTCCCACACTAGAATATATGAATTTTGGCAGGTCAGGGACCTTGTCTAACTCATAGCTTTATTCTTAGAACCTACCACAGTGTCAGCTTTATGGTGGGGCCTCAGGGAATTTTGGTTGAATGCATAGACAGATGAAATATAGACTCTCTCTCTCTCACACACACACACTCACATACACATGCATATTCTTTCTCTCTCTCTCCCTCAGGCTCCCTGGAAGAGATTAAGGGATTACTACTGGAAGACATAACTCTTAGACTGCTAATGTCCAGAAGAATTGATACACATGTCTGCCCAGAAAAGACCAGGGCTTTGAGGGGCTGGATGAGTAAGTTTGAAAGGAGGAAAATTAGGGGTGGCATAGCTTATTTGCAGAAGAAAAAAAAAAAAGAAGTCATGGAATACATTGGCAGTGACAGGAAAGAAAGGGAAAAAGTACTAGACATTTATTGATCATTTTTGACCAGGCAAGTGCTAGATGCTTTAAGCATATTAATTTATTTTAATGTCCCTAAAGTTCTTTTGAGGTAGATACTAATATTCTCCACAAACAAGAAAACAGATGCTGAGAGAGCAAAAATAATATGCCCAAATTTATACAGCCAATTAGAGATGGGATTTGAACCTAGGTCTGTGTGACTCCAGTGTTGATGCCCCTTCTGTCATGTTGCTTCTGAAGATATAGATGAAAAATGTTGTTTAATTCTCTGTTCTTTCTGGGGGCCAAGGGAAGGGAACAGAAGGGCACAGTCACTTTCATTGGCTATGATAATAATCACTTATATAACACTCAAAAGGTACAAGGCCCTGTTGTACATACTCTGGACATCCTTCTTATTAATCCATGTGACAATCCTGGGGTAGATACAACTGTTATTCTCCCCCTTTTACAGATGAGTAAACTGAGGCACAGAGAGCTGACCAAACTTACCCAACGCTACACAGATACCAGGTGGCAGATGTGGGATTCAAAACCAGGCATGTGGTGGTAGAGCACATGCTGTTAGCAATTCTGCCTCTAAATAACCTCCCGTGGGACACAGAAGGAAGATGTCCAGGAAAAGCTAGTCACACTCACAAAAGGTTTTCACTATATCCTTATAAATAAGGAGAAAGTGAAGGTTTGTAACAAAGCCTCATCAGGCAGGTAACTTTCACAAGACCTTCAACTTGTGGCTGATTTAGATCCTGGGAGAAGGCTGCAAGTCATGGAATTATAATTAGAATTCCTGTTTCCCACAGGCAAAATGTGATAAATTAGGTTTTATTTCTGGAAAACCATTAGCTTCAATAAAAATACCAAAATAATCACAAGGATACATGAAAGGAACACAGATGTAAGCTTTTGTAAACATTTCCTATGTTAAAAAGACTCAGCGTAAGTTTGGTTTCTACATGTTCTGGTCTCATTGAAGTTTGTTAAAACATGAATCAGTGAAATGTGGATGGAAGATAAATTATTTTTCCTAGCAGATTTCCCTTTAGCAAGCATAGGCATATGTCACTGCTCTAGGCATCTTAGAATTGAATTCAAAATTAGAGTGGTTTGTATCAAAAAATTTTATTCTAATCCAGTGTGATTGAATGGAAAATCTTTGCAAAGTACAAGATGGGAGAAAGATAGTTTCCATGTTGTCATCTTTTACAATGATCCCTTGCTCTTCTATTTCAATGAGTCAGTTAATAATGGCCTGTCCCTGATTTGTCAGTATTGCTAATCATTGCAGTCATTGACCACCCTTTTGGTTTTGGTATTCTGGTGTTCTGGTATATATACTACTAAAAATGCAAGCATTTTTACTGATGTAACACCATTAATTCAGAATTTAAATAAATCTGAAATTTATTTGCATATTGGTTGCATACTTGGAGAGTTCTATGCTGCATTAAAATTTTGTGTTAAACAAAGAGGTGCTTGTTTAGAAAGCATTCTTCTAAAACTCCACAATCCTCAAGAAGAGGAAGAAAATAACAATTGATAAAGCAAAGCTTTAGTCACAAGAGTAATTCTCAGGTAGTTCAAAGGATTCCCATGCAAGTGGTACATAAATATGACAGTTCTGAAATTGGAACAGGTATCCTTGTTGTGTATCTAGCGGTACAAGATAAAACCAAAGCAGAAAGAGATGACAATGGACCTGAAATGTCTTTTTTGAGACAAAAAATACAGCTCATTACACACATACACAAACACACACACATGCACACACATATATAATTCCAGTTTCTGAGAGTTGTTTGAAAACTGTTCTTCAAACAAGAGATTCAATTATTTGAAGAAGAGTCCTCTCTCTCATATTTCCTAATGAGAACACTCAAAGACCTGTTTCAGCAGCTAGAAAAATCTTCACAAAAATGTGCTCACCACTTCCCAGTTATGTTCCTAATACACATTGCCTTTATTTTGTTTTATTTTCAAATTGGGCTTTTTTATTTTTAAAAAAGAGTAAATTATAGTTTTAAAATTGCTCATAATAAGTTATCATTTCCTCATTCTTAGGTAATGTGTTTTTGAATAAGACTTTATTAGTTTCATCAGTGTGTATTTAACATTTATATTTTCTACATATTTACAATTTTATAAGCATTTTAAAATTTGTTTATATTTTTGTTGAAAATGTATTAATATTCAGGTGCTGTTTTTAAAATTATTTTATGAATCCTGAGCACATTTTAACAAGGTAGTAATAGTATGCAAATTAGTCATCAAAATGCCGTAATTGTCAATCAGCAACAGTCAAAAACTTTATAAAAACAAGGGTTTGTTGTGCTTATTGAACATAAAAGTGATAAAAGTGAGACTATGCTTACAAAGAAATCTATTGTGGGTCGGTCACCTTTATGTCATGTGGAATTTAACAGCGCTTATATTATCTCTTTAGAACAACATCTCAAATTTTAATAGGCACAATCATCATCTGGGGATTTTGATGAACTTCAGGTTCTGATTCAGTAGGTCTGGTTTGGGGCTGAGATTTTGCATTTTTTAACAAACTCCGGAGTGATGTTGTTGCTACTGGCTCTGGGATCACATTTTGGGTAGAAAGTCTCTCCTACTGTGCTGTATACTTCCCATCCCTCAATGTAGATTCAGTCTTTCTCAAATGAGTGTGAGAGAGCATTAATAGGCAGCGTGTATATGATGTTTTAATGTCTTTGATGTGAATGAATGGAGCAAAAGGGGCATACTGGGGCAGTGAGATAAAATAGGGGTAATAAGCTTGGTCTTAAAAGTTAGCAGAAGGATTTGAATTTGCATGGAAGGAACTGAGAGTCAAAGATTCTTGTGATTGGAGATTGAGGAAACTCATTCTGATCATCATGTGCATGAATTGAAGTAGAAGAAGAAACCTGGGGAAGTTTTCAGTAGATTTTTTTTCAATTAATGCCACTGAAAACATGGAGGTTGAACCAAGCTTTGTACTGGGGTCCCTTGCTCCCCTCCACTCACATAAAGCATAGAAATCCCTCCACAAGCACTGGGAAGTACGACCAGCATCTCAGTGGAAGCAGGACATCTGCATTCGCAGTCTCCTTTGCCATCTCATCCTCCAGAAAGCTCCACCTGACTGCACCTGCACCAGGCTAGGTTAGGTGACCTTTCTGTGTGTCCCTGCAGCAACTGGGCCTCTTTTATCCTGGCATTATATGAACTCACTGTTGTATAACTACCTGTTTGCTCCCCAGTATTCTTTGACTTGGTCATAAGCATATCTATTGTATATCTGATCTCTAGCACAGTGTCCAGCATTTAGTGAGCACTGGTCACTAAATATTTTTTTCAGTAAACAAATGAGACCTGAGAGTCACAACCTCTCTGGACCCTTTTCTCCAATGTAAAATCAAGGGATGAACTAGAACAGAGTGAGATCATGTGTGTTCCTATAGCTGCCCACTTGGTTGTCCCTTTTGCTTTTTTTTAAAAATGCAATTTTGTTGGGATATATTCACACACCATATAATCCATCCAAAGTATACAATCAATGGCTCACAGTATTATCATACAGTTGTATATTCATCACCGCAATCAATTTTAGAACATTTTCATTACTTCCCAAAAAATAAATAAGTAAAAAAGAAAACCCAAAACATCCCATCCTCCTTCCCACCATTATTATTATTGTTTTTTTTAACAGCTTTATTCACACACCATAAAATCCATCCTAAGTGTACAATCTGTGGCTCTTGGTATAATCACATAGTTATGCATTCACCAGTACAGATAATATGAGAACATTCTCATTTCTTCTGAAGAAAAAATTCCCATACTCTTTATATCCCCTATTATTGACATTTAGCTTTGGTATAGTGCTTTTGTTTCAATTAATGCAAGAATATTACAATGTTACTGTTAACTATACAGCTTACTTTATCTTATTGTATTTTTTCCCATATATCACCCTATTATTAACACCTTGTAATAGTGGTGTACACTTGTTCTAGTTCATGTAAGAACTTTCTTATATTTACACAATTAACCACCATTATTGTCCACTCTCGGTTTTGCTAAGTTATACAATCCCAATTTTTATCCTGTAGCTTACCTTTTGGTGACATACAAGACTCTAGCCTTCCTCTTTCAACCATACTCATACCCAGCTTTGCTAATTACACTTACAGTGTTGTACTACCATCATACAGTATTGTGCTATTCATTTTTGAACCTTTACAACCAACCTTATTGAATATTCTATACTCCTTAAACATCAATTGCCCTATCTCTGCCCTCTTTATCTCCTGATAACCTATGCTTTCAACTTTAACTCTCAGAGTTTGCTAGTTATAGTTAGTTCATCTTAGTGAAACATTACAATATCTGTCTTTTCCTTTCTGGCTTTCTTCACTCAACATAATGTCCTCAAGATCCATTCACCTCATTGCATGCCTCACGACTTCATTCCTCTCTATCATACAGTTGTGCATTGATCTCCACAATCAATTTTAGTATTCCATTGTATGTATAAACCACAGTTTTTCCTTCTGCTCATCAGTCACTGGACCCTTGGGCCACCTCCATCCATTGGCAATTGTGAATAATACCACCATATACTTCTGTGTGCAAATTTCTATTCATGTTCCTGCCTCACTTCTTCCAAATACATACCTAGTAACATGACTGCTAGATAATATGACAATTCTATACTTAGCTTCCTGAGGAACTGTCACACTGCCCTCCAGAGCAGCTGCACAATTCTATTTCCTTACCAGCAGTGAATAAGTGTATCTCTTTCTCCATATCTCTTCCAGCACTTGTGGTTTTCTGTTTGTTTTTTTAAACAGGTCTATTCACACATCATATAATCCATTCTAAGTGTACAGTCAATGGCTCCTGGTATAATCACATAGTTAAGCATTCACCACCACAATCTATATGAGCATATTCCCATTTCTTCTGAAAAGAAAGAAGGAAAAATATATCCCATACCCCTCCCTTTTATCCCCCTCTTATTTACATTTAGCTTTGGTATATTGCCTTTGTTACAATTAATGAAGAATATTACAGTGTTACTTTTAACTACAGACTTTAGTTTGCAGTAATTGTATTTTTTCCATATACCATACCATTTTTAACACCTTGTAATAGTGACATACATTTGTTCTCGTTGATGTAAGAACTTTCTTAGATTTGTACAATTAACAGCCATCATTTTCCACCATTTTCCACTCTAGATTTTGCTAAGTTATACATTCTGAGTTTTTATCCTCTAGCTTACCTTCTGGTGACATACGCAATTCCAGCCTTCCTCTTTCAACCACACTCATACTCACCTTTGGTAATTACACTTACAATATTGTGCTACCATCACACAGTATTGTACTATCCATTTCTGAACCTTTACAATTAACCGTATTGAACATTCTGTACTCCTTAAGCATCAATTGCCCAATCTCTGCCATCTTTCTATCTCCTGATAACCTGTGCTCTCTAATTTAACCCTCAGAGTTTGCTCATTGTAGTTAGTTCATATTAGTGAGACCATACAATACCTGTCTTTTTGTTTCTGGCTTATTTCTTGCTACATAATGTCCTCAAGATTCATCTATGTTGTTGCATGCATCATGACTTTGTTCTGTCTCACACCTGCATAATATTACATTGTATGTATACACCACAATTTGTTTATCCACTCATCTGTTGGATGAGTGGACATCTGGGCTATTTCCATCTTTTGGCAATCATGAATAATGCCGCTACAAACATCGGTGTGCAAATGTCTGTTCACATCTCTGCTTTTAGTTCTTCCAGGTACATACCTGGAAATGGAATTGCTGGATCATATGGCAAATCTATACTTAGCTTCCTATGGAACCGCCAAACTACCTTCCAGAGCAGCTGCACCATTCAACATTCCCATCAACAGTGAATAACTTACCATTTCTCCACATCCTCTCCAGCACTAGTAGTTTTCTGATTTTTGTTTTTTGTTTTTTTATAATGGCCATTCTAATAGGTGTAAGATGGTATCTCATTGTGGTTTTGATTTGCATTCCCCTGATAGGTAGCAAAGTTGAGTATCTTTTCATATACTTTTGAGCTATTTGTATTCCTCTTTGGAAAAGTGTATATCCTTGTCTTTTGCCCATTTTTTAATTGGGTTGTTTGCCTTTCTGTTGTTGAGTTGTAGGATCTCTTTCTATATATTCTGGATATTAAACCCTTATTAGATATGTGGTTTCTGAATATTGTCTCCTATTGAAGTAGGCTGCCTTTTACTTTCTTGACAAAGTCCTTTGACATGCAAAAGTATTCAATTTTGAGGAGATCCCATTTATCTATTTCTTCTTTCGTTGCTTGTGCTTTTGGTATAAGGTCTCAGAAGCTACCTCCCATCACCAGGTCTTGAAGATGTTTCCCTATATTTTCTGCTAGGAGTTTTATGGTAGTGACTGTTACGTTTAGGTTTTTTATTCACTTTGAGTTTAATTTTTTGTGTACAGTGTGATGTAGGGGGTCCTCTTTCATTTCTTTGGATATGGATACCTAGTTGTCCCAGCTTCATTTGCTGAAGAGGCTGTCTGTCCTAGTTAAGTGGAATTGGCCACCTTGTCAAAAATCAATTGTCCATAGATGGGAGGGTCTATTTCTGAACTCTTAGCTCAATTCCATTGGTTAGTATATCTATCTTTATAGCAGGACCATGTTGTTTTGACCACCATAGCTTTGTAATTTTCTTTGAAGTCAGGTGGTGTGAGACCTCCAACTTCAATTTTCTTTATCAAGATGTTTTTAGCTATTTGGGGCACCTGGCTACTCCAAATAAACTTTATTGTTGGCTTTTCTATTTCTGAAAAGTAAGCTGTTAGGATTTTCAGTGGTATTGCATTGAATCTACAAATCATTTTGGGTAGAATTGACACCTGTGCTGGTTTAAAGTTGTTATGTAACCCAGAAGAGGTCATGTTCTTTTAATCCATTTTTGTGGGTGCAGACCTATTTTGGGTGGGATCTTTTGATAGGTTGTTTCAATTAAGATATGACTCACCCAATTCAAACTGGGTCTTAATCCTTTACTGGAGTCCTTTATGAGAGGATAAAGGACAGAAAAAAGCCAGAGAGCTCAGAGAGAGAAATACCCACAGAAGCCGAAAGAGCCGCTGAAGCCAGAACCTGAAAGCAATAAAACCCAGGAGAGAAGGACAGCAGATGCCAGCCATGTGCCTTCCCATGTGACAGAGATGTCCCAGATGCCAGCAGCCTTTCTTCAGAGAAGGTATCCTCTTGTTGATGCTTTAATTTGGACATTTTCATGGCCTTAGAATTACAAAATTTTAATCTAAAAAAACCCCTTTGTAAAAGCCAACCCATTTCTGGTATATTGCATTTAAGCACCTTTAGCAAACTGAAACAATGTCTTAATTATATTTGATCTTCCAATCCATGAACATGGTATGTCCTTCACTTATTTAGGTCTTCTTTGATGTTTTTTAGTAATGCTTTGCAGTTTTCTTTGTATAGGTTCTTTATGTCCTTGGTTAAATTTATTCCTAGATTTTGATTCTTTTGGTTGCTACTGTAAATGCAATTTTGGTCTTGATTTCCTCCTCAGATTGCTTGTTACTGGTGTATACAAACACTATTGATTTTTTGCATGTTGATCCTGAATCAGCCATCTTATCCTTTGGTTATGTTTGTTATATACATTTTTCCCCTCTCTCTGTTAATATACTTTAATGTACCCATACCGAATCTCTTTAGTACTGAACCTTTCTCCAAGTCTCTCTCTCCTTTCTTTGTTTCTCTGTCTGTAGGGCTTCCTTTAGTATCTCCAGTAGGGCAGGTCTCTTGTTAGCAAATTCTCTCAGCATTTGTTTGTCTGTGAAAAATTTAAGCTCCCCCTCAAATTTGAAGGAGAGCTTTGCTGGATAAAGTATTCTTGGTTGGAAATTTTTCTCACTCAGAATTTTAAATATATCGTGCCACTGCCTTCTCGCCTCCATGGTGGCTGCTGAGTAGTCACTACTTAGTCTTATGCTGTTTCCTTTGTATGTGGTGAATTGCTTTTCTCTTGCTGCTTTCAGAACTTGCTCCTTCTCTTCCGTGTTTGACAGTGTGATCAGAATATGTCTCGGAGTGGGTTTATTTGGGTTAGTCTATTTGGAGTTTGCTGGGCATTTATAATTTGTGTATTTATGGTGTTTAGAAGATTTGGGAAGTTGTCCCCCAAAATTTCTTTGAATACTCTTCCTAGACCTTTACCCTTTTCTTCCCCTTCTGGAACACCAATGAGTCTTATATTCGGATGTTTTATATTATCTATCATATCCCTGAGGTCTGTTTCAATTTTTTCAATTTTTTTCCCCATTCTTTCTTTTGTGCTTTCATTTTCCATTCTGTCATCTTCCAGGTCACTGATTCACTGTTCAACTTCCTCTAGTCTTGTACTATGAGTATCCAGAATCTTTTTAATTTGGTCAACAGTTTCTTTAATTTCCGTAAGATCATCTATTTTTTTTATTTAGTCTTGCAATGTCTTCTTTATGCTCTTCTAGGGTCTTCTTGATATCCTTTGTATCCCTTACTATGGTCTCATTGTTCATCTTTAGTTCTTTGAGTAGTTGCTCTAGGTGCTGTATCTCTTCTGATCTTTTGATTTGGGTGCTTGGGCTTGGGTTATCCATATCGTCTGGTTTTTTTATATGCTTTATAATTTTCTGTTGCTTTTGGCCTCTTGGCATTTGCTTAACTTGATAGGGTTCTTTTAGGATTTGTAGACCAATTGAAGTCCTTATCTCTAATTTATCAGATCTACAGCTTCGTGGAGTACACTTTCTCTAACTAACCAGCAGGTGGCATCCACAAGCCACCTGTTCTCCACAAGCCAGTTCTCCCCTGCTTTGCCTTTGTGGTGAGTAGGGGAGTGAGTCTTGTGGGGTCCAATTGGTGTACCAAGCTTGCATGTGTAGTTGGTGTTGCCCGCCCTGTATATGGGGTGCGTGTCTGGGCAGTCAGGGAGGGGTGGTGGCTCTAACAATCAAATCTCCTTGGTGTTTCTAGAGTTTTAAAGCTGCTGCAATAGTCTAATCCTTCAGTTCAGTCCTGCCACAGTTTGTTTCTGCCACTGACCCACAAGTCCTTGGTATTGGAGTATGGCTCCCGAGACTTGCGAGTGGGTCCCTCCTCCAGGCCATACACCCCCTGGTCCTCTGTTGAGGGATGACTGTACTATGTCACAGGTGAGTGCCATCCCCCCAGGGCAGTTCTGGGCTGCTGGGCTGTGTAGGGAGGCTCCCAGTCTGCTGAAAATGCATGTTGATCCTATATCCTGCCACTTTGCTGAACTTGTTAATTAGCTCTGGTAGCTTTGTTGTTGATATTTCAGGACTTTCCAAATATAGGATCATGACATCTGCAAAAAGTGAAAGTTTCACTTCTTCCTGTCTGTTCTGGTTTGCTAATGCTGCCATTATGCAAAATACCAGAAATAGACTGGCTTTTATGTAGGGGGTTTATTTGTTTACAAAGTTATAGTCCCAAGGCCATAAAAGTGTCCAAACAAAGGCATCAACTGTAGGGTACCTTCACTGAAGAACACTGATGGCATTCAGAAAACCTGTTAGCTGGGAAGGCATAGGCACATGGCTGGTATTTTCTCCAGTGTTCTGGCTTTATCCTAGGACATTCCTCTCTAGGTGTCTGGGGGTGTTCTCTTAGTTTCTCCCAGGCAAAATCTGGGCTAGCAAAAGTCTGCTTTCAATGGCCATCTCTGAAATGCCTCTCTTGGCCGCAGCTGCTCCAAAGTCCTTCTGTTTGTGAGCTTTTATAGGGTCCCAATAAACTAACCAAGACTAACACTGAATGGGTGGGGCCACACCTCCATGGAAATAATCTAATCAAAGGTATTACCTGCAGTTGGGTGGATCACATTTCCATGGAAACAGCCTAATCCAAAGATTCCAACCTAATCAACACTAATATGTCTGCCCCAAGATTGAACTGAAGAACATATGGCCTTTTGGGGGACATAATATATCCAAAACAGCATACTCTCCAATTTGGATGCCTTTTATTTCTTTTTATTGTTTAATTGCTCTAGCTAGAACTTCCAACACAATGCTGAATAACAATTGTGACAGTGGGCATCTTTTTCGAGATCTTGGAGGGAAAGCTTTCAGTCTTTCCCCATTGAATATGATGTTAGCTGTCCGTTTTTCATACATGTCCCTTATCATGTTGAGGAAGTTTCCTTCTATTCCTATCTTTTGAAGTGTTTTTATCAAGAAAGGATGATGAATTTTGTCAAATGCCTTTTCTGCATCAGTCAAGATGATCATTTGGTCTTTCTTCTTTGATTTGTTGATATGACATATTACATTAATTGATTTTTCTTGTGTTGAAACACCCTTGCATACCTGGAATAAAACCTACTTGGTCATGGTGAATAATTATTTTAATGTGCTGCTGGATTCAGTTTGCAAGTATATTGTTGAGGATTTTTGCATCTATATTCATTAGAGAGATTGGTCTGTGATTTTCTTTGGTATTAGGGTGATGTCGGCTTCCTGGAATGTGTTATGTAGCTCAAACTCTTCAATTTTTATGAGGAGTTTGAGCAGGATTGATACTAACTCTTCCTGGAATGCTTGGTAGAATTTACATGCGAAGCCATCTGGTCCTGGACTATTGTTTCCTGAGAGGTTTTTAATGACTGATTCAATCTCTTTATTTCTGATTTGTTTGTTGAGGTTTTCAATTTCTTCTCAAGTCAGTGTAGTTGTTCATGTGTTTCTAGGGAGTTTCCCATTTCATCCAAGTTGTCTACTTTGTTGGCATACAGTTGCTCATAGTAGCCTCTCATTATCTCTTTTTTTTTTCTGTGGGGTCAGTAGTAATGTCCCCTCTTCCATTTCTGATTTTATTTGCATACTTTTTCTTTTTTTCTTTGTCAGTCTAGCTAAGGGTTTATCAACTTACTGATTTTCTCAAAGAATCAACTTCTGGTTTTGTTGATTCTCTCTATTTTTTTCCTGTTCTCAATTTCATTTACTTCTGTTCTAATCTTTATTATTAATTTCCTTCTATTTGCTTTGGTGTTAGTTTGCTATTCTTTTTCTAGTTCCTCCAGGTGTGCAGATAAGTCCTCAATTTTTCTCTTTCTTCTTTTTTAATATAGGCATTCAGGGTGATAAAGTTCCCTTTCAGCATTGCATTCACTGCATCACGTAAGTTTTGATATGTTGTATCCCTTCTGCTTTGACCTCTATGTTGAATCAGTGAATTTTAATGCCTGCTCCCCACCCCAAGACTCATCCTACCCACTGTATCCCACACTGGGCTCTCTGATTCAACTCAGGTCTTGTTCCAGGATTAGGGAGCAGAATTTCCCCAGACAATGAAAGCAGAGAATCTCCAGCCTTTTTTTTAAGTCTTCACTAAGCTCTTTAAGGGGGTGAGGAAAAAAATGTTCTCTTCCTACCTCAGGGAATGGAGCTTGTTTTAAGAAGTGGGGGAGGCAAGGAAGTCAGGAACCTTCCTAGGTAGCAGCACAATTACTCTGGTCCCTGAGCTTCCCCAATTGGACCAGCTTGTAGGCAACCTGGCCATGCTCATAGTCACTCAGGATTCACCAATAACTCCAGGAGTTAAAATGGTATTTTCTTCAGTATTCCAAGTGTCTTCACCCTAGGTAGACTCTGTGTTCTTGTTTTGTGGAAGAGAGCTACTGCTCGTGTAGAAGGATTTACACACATAGTCTCTGGGGTCCGGCATGCACTAAAAATGCTCTTTAAATGAATTTTAAAATATTATGCTTCCATTTTTGTAAAACTGTTTGAGGATGTTATGGATGATTTACCTGATAAGGATGGCCATAGCATTTAAGTGCCTGTGTTTGCCCTTTGGTTTATGATCACAATGGTGCCTAGATCTATGAATTTGATTACTGTGGGATAACAGAAAAAGAGTAGAGACCATCATGCAAATGCTAAACAATCCATCTTGCCAAGTGTAGGGGTTTGGAGCTATGTACCCAAGGAAAACATGTTCTTAAACTTAATCCATTCCTGTGGGTGTGAACGCTAGCAAATAGGACCTTTTGATGAGGTTACTTTAGTTAAGGTGTGGCTCACCTCAATCAGAACAGTTCTTAATCCTATTACTGGAGTTCTTTATAAGAGAATAAAATTCAGACAGAGCAAAACCATAGAGGGAGCAGCCAGAAGCTGAAAGTCAAAGGAACCTGGAAGAGAAGGGGGAAGCCAGGAGAGGCTGCCATGTGCATTGCCATGTGACAAAAAAAAAAAAAAAAAACTAAATCACAGGCAGCCAGCCCCAGAATGCCATAATCTTCTGGGAGAAAGCAACACCTTGATGATGCCTTGATTTTGGACTTCTAGCTGCAAAACCATGAGCCAATAAATTCCCATTGTTTAAGCCAATCCATTACATGGTATTTTCTTTGGCAGCTAGGAAACTAAAATAGTTCTTGGTACTGGGAAGTAGGGTACTGCTATTGCAAATACCACAAAATGTGGAAACAGATTTGAAATTGGGTGATGGGTAAAAGTTGAAAGAATTGTGAGGGCACAAAAATGAGTGAGCGCTATAGAGAAAATTTATTTTAGATAATACATAATTTATCATGAGCAAAATGTTGGTAGAAATATGAATGTTAAATGTACTTCTGGCGAGGCCTTAGAAGGAAATGATGAATGTGGTACTGGAAATTGGAGGAAAGGCGATCCTTATTTTAAAGTGGCAGCAGAGAACTTGGTGAAATTGAGTTCATATCAAATGGAAGGCAGAATTTGAAAGTGATGAACTGAAATGTTTAGCTGAGGAGATTTTCAAGCTAAGTGTGCAGCCTGGTTTCTTCTGGCAGCTTATAGTGAAAGTGAGAGGAAAGGGATAAGCTGATAAATGAACTCAAAAGCACAAAAGAAACCAGAAATTGATGGCTTGGAAAATTCTGAGTCTATCCAGATAGTGTGCTCTGAGACTCCTATCACTTCCAGAAAGTGAGTCCCTGGAGAGTAGGGTTCCATGTAAGGGTTTAAATGAACATTGATCCAGTCAGCCTTTTCATGGAAGTCAGGATTAGAAGTTCAGTTATCCAGGAAAGATTTGTGGAAAGTTCTGTTGTCTGATGGTTGTGACCCCTGTGAACTACACACAAAATTGACGAGTTTTTTTTTTTTTTTTCAAAATTTGTATGAGCAGAATCACTGCCAACCTGGACTGAAAAGGGTAGAGAAGGAATGAATTGAAGGAAGAATGGCTTGAAGGGCAGAACCAAGGAAGCTGAGGCCTGCACTAAAAATGTCTCCTTGGGCCAAGAGAGCAAGCCCACCTATGTGTGTGCAAAGGGCAGGTTCACCCTTGCATTTGGGGGGTGGGGGGAGTTCCATCCCATTGTTCAGGGAGAGTGCTGCCACCCCAGTGCTTAGAGATGACGGGACTTGTGCCCCAGCATTTACAGAGAGCCTGGCAACCACCCCCAATGCTCAGAGATGATGGGGCCTGTGTTCTGACCATCGGGATGGAGAGACTGGCCACCATCCCGATGCCTGGAGACAGTGGAGCCTTCACCACAGTGCTCAGGGAGAACATGGACACTGTGCCAGTGTTTGGAAGAGGTGAAGATGCTGCTGCATCAGGCCTGGAAGACAAAACATCAATCCATAAATGATGCTCAGAACTCAAAATCTATTGGAGTTTGCCCTGCTGGGTTCTGGGATCCTTTGGGACCCTGACCCCTATTTTCCTTCCAACTTCTCCAGTCTGGAATGGGAAGGTTTATCCTATACCTGTCTCTCCGTTGTTTATTGGGGCAAGATAACTTGTTCTCTAGGTTTCACAGGTCTACAGACACAGGGGAATTGTAGTCCCAGGAGAGACCATACCCATATCTGATTTTGATCAGACTTTATACTTAGCATTGTTACTGAAATGACTGAAGACTTTTGGGATGTTGTGATGGAATGAATGTATCTTTCATGAGGAAAGAACATGTCTTTTCGGGGTTCAAAGGACAGACAGACAATGGTGGTTTGGAGCTTTGTACCCCAGAAAAACCTGCTCTTAAACTTAATCCATTCTTCTAGATGATAGGACTTTCTGATGAAGTTACTTCAGTTAAGATGTGCCCCAGGCTGAATCAGGATGAATCTCAATCCTATTACTGCAGACCGTTTAGGGAAGATCACAGAGATAAAGAAAACCTGAAGGAACAGCTGAAAGCTGAAAAGTGATGGGACCTGGAAGAGAAAGGAGAAGCCATGAGAGGCTGCCATGTGCATTGCCATTTGACCAACAAGCCAAGGACAAACGACTGCTGGCAACCAGCTGCATAATGCCACAGTCTTCTGGGAGAAAACATTACCTTGGTGATGCCATGATTTTGACTTCTAGCTTCAAAACTGTGACCCCATAAACTCCCATTGCTTAAGCTAATCCATTGCTTGGTGTTTTCTTTGGCAGATAGGAAAGTAAAACATCAAGTAAAGGTCAAAGAGCCTCATGATCTATACACATGAAGGCTTTGCAGAACTTCAGCAGAGAGAGTGGTGGAAAGGTGGTCCTTATGCAACATCCTGCAACATAGGCCCACCATGTGAGAGACAGTTCGTGTGACTGTACAGTCATATATTTACTTTAAGATTGGCAGTTTAGTTTCAGCAAAACATTATCCATCACTTTATATTTATGTTGTTAATTTGATTTTTACTATCCTTGTACTTTTTAAATTTAACTTGTGATTTATTTTGGTTTCATGCATTTTAGGAGACACTAGCAGAAGAAGTTTATCAATACTTTTATATGTATTTATTTAAGTAAAGTTATAATACAGACAACTTATGGCAAAATTGGAGACCAAGCAAACTTTTCCCTCTTAAAAGAGGATCCATGTTATTAGTCAAGTTTCAGAAACTATGGACATCCCCTTTAGAGATGTTAAACCCACTGCTCCAAACAAATTTTGAGTCAAAACAGCAAAAAGAGGCACATAGCTGTCTTCAAATGAAGGTCCCCTCTGTAGGAGGCTCCATTGGGACCCCTCCCAGATCCTCTTTATAAGTCCAGGGCACTCGCCTCCCAGTTGCTGTGAATGTTGGCTGCTAATGGTTCATAGCTACTCTCTTCTCTGGACAATTACCCTCAGACAAAACGGAGTTCACATGGGAGATTATACCTTCCTCTCCCAGTTGGAGCACCCCACAGTCACTGACCAGCTAGCTAAACCAGTACATGAGGCCCCTTTTCTTATTTCAATTAATGAAATGGGGTCAATTAATGCTCACGGGAAAAGGCTAGACTCCAGATGAAGCTAAGACTCTAGCTGAGACTACATCCTTGCTTAGCTCCTTTCCCTATCTTACTCTGCTTCCCCCACTCTTTCTCCCCTGAGGGCATACACTCAACATGCAGCCCAATTTCTGTTTCAGTCTTTGTTTCTAGGGAATCACACCTAAGACACCTTCCTGCTTTAAAGAAGACCTCACCAAGACAAAGGCTGCTGTTTGGGCACAAATGATTTCCTGAAGTCTCTGTGGAAATGGTTCTTTCTTCCCTCCTCATCACCATGAATATGAGATACATATATTATTCTCCAAATAATGTTGGAAAATATCTCCAAATGAGGTTTAATTATGAAAAGAGCTCCAGCAATTGAATTTGAGAATTTCCAACTTGTGGTTTGTATGAAAAATTTCAAAACCAAAATGACTTCTTTCAAAAATTTTAAATTTCCCAAGCCAAAATGACTCCTTTTCAGGATCCAATTATGAGAAACTTTCATCTGGTATGAGATACCAGCATCTTCCCAGGCACTTACTGTTATAGCAAAGCAAACAAACTTTGGACCCCAGAACAAATATACATGAAACCAATTTATCTAACTCTCTCTATTTGTTAGAAGCAACTTACTCTCTAAGTATAGAAAATGGAGTCCTGATTGTCAGCTCCCATTACATAATACATCATTTGATGAAGCTTATGGAAATGGACACTTACATTCCTTGTTAGTCTATGGCCTCCCCTACTTACCCCTGTCTTAGGAGAAAATAAGAAGAAAGTCATGCAAGTAATGCTGGGTTAATAATAATAATAATAATGATAGGGACCAGTTATTAAGTTCTTACTGTGTGTCAAGTGCTGTGCTAAGAGCTTTATAATCATTATCTTATTTAACTCTCACAACTTCCCAGTGAGATGGGTAATATATCCATTCCACAGATGGGTAAACTGGGTCTTGGAGAGATTAAGGAATGTGTCAAAGATCACATGACTAGCGATGGCTTCAGGGCTTTTCAGCACTGTGCTTTACTTTCTCATTTGCAGGACAGATTATATTAAATTTTGTTTGTTTGTTTGCTTTTAGCAAAGAGATTTCACATGGTCCAACATGACCTAGGATAAATAGTTCATGAATCAAATTTTCAATTCTGATGATAGTTCCTTGCTACTTTGGCAAATTATTTAAAAGTTTCCCATCTCACAGTCCTCCATTTGTGGATAAAAGGAGGGATTATGCCATTCATCATGTGTATCCTTCACTAGATTGTAAATTTACTTAAAACATAAAAACACCCACAATAATAATGAAACAATGACTGTTGAAATTCAGTGACGGGTATGTTGGGGTTCATTATGTTGTTCTGTCTTAATGCATTACTTCAACTTTCCATAATTAAAAAAAACTCCTGAAAAGAAAGATTTAAATTATCTGCTCAACCAATGTATAGTTCCTTTACAATAAAAAAGGTATGGATATATTTGTCACATAAACTTACTTACCTTGTGGCTCTGTCTTGATATAACCTGATATTCAAAAGACAGTGTGAACAAGACCTGTGCAGCAGCTCCATGAAAGCATCAACGCTCCAGTATCTGTCAGGTTTCTCTTCCCATCTTGGGCATTTGGTTTTCATCCTAATGGTCAATGATTCATGTGCCACCAGACACCATGTCTGCAGACCAAGCAGGAGAAAGGGACAGAAGCCACAGTCTTTTTCCTAGTTTATTTGTTCAAGAAGGAAGGTCCTCTTCAGAGGACTCCTGCCTCCATATCATGGACTAGAACTGAGAAACCCGACCACCCTAGTTACAAGGAAGGCTGGACGTTTGAATATATCCATTTTGAGCTACTATAGCAGCATTTCTAACTGAAATTTTATATCAAATATTAGAATAAACTATGATAGTACTGGTTTTCACTGGGAGTACCAGCAAAATCATTAACAGGGTCCCCTTCCAGCCTCAAAAGTGTCTCTGGATGATAAATTATGTGATTATTCTTTCTATAGTAGAGAATGACAAAAGGAGAAGTGCCAAAGAAACCAATCTTTGATATCTGTCATACTCTAGCAACCAAAATAATTGAAAATCAATATAAATCTTTTTTTTTCAGTTTTTTTTTTAATCATCATTTTATTGAGATATATTCACATACCACGCAGTCATACAAAACAAATTGTACTTTCAATTGTTTACAGTACCATTACATAGTTGTACATTCATCACCTAAATCAATCCCTGACACCTTCATTAGCACACACACAAAAATAACAAGAATAATAATTAGAGTGAAAAAGAGCAATTGAAGTAAAAAAGAACACTGGGTACCTTTGTCTGTTTGTTTCCTTCCCCTACTTTTCTACACATCCATCCATAAACTAGACAAAGTGGAGTTTGGTCCTTATGGCTTTCCCAATCCCATTGTCACCCCTCATAAGCTACATTTTTATACAACTGTCTTCGAGATTCATGGGTTCTGGGTTGTAGTTTAATAGTTTCAGGTATCCACCACCAGCTACCCCAATTCTTTAGAACCTAAAAAAGGTTGTCTAAAGTGTGCGTAAGAGTGCCCACCAGAGTGATCTCTCGGCTCGTTTTGGAATCTCTCTGCCACTGAAGCTTATTTCATTTCCTTTCACATCCCCCTTTTGGTCAAGAAGATGTTCTCCATCCCACGATGCCGGGTCTACATTCCTCCCCGGGAGTCATATTCCACGTTGCCAGGGAGATTCACTTCCCTGGGTGTCTGATCCCACGTAGGGGGGAGGGCAGTGATTTCACCTTTCAAGTTGGCTTAGCCAGAGAGAGAGGGCCACATCTGAGCAACAAAGAGGCATTCAGGAGGAGACTCTTAGGCACAAATACAGGGAGGCCTAGCCTCTCCTTTGCAGCAACCGTTTTCCCAAGGATAAAACTTATGGTAGAGGGCTCAACCCATCAAACCACCAGTCCCCTATGTCTGTGGTCATGTTAGCAACCATGGAGGTGGGGTAGGCCAATACCCCTGCATTCTCCACAGGCTCCTCAAGGGGGCACTACATCTTTTTTTTTTTTTTCCTTGTTTGTCTTTTTTCTTTTTTCTTTTTTCTTTTTAACTTTCCCTTCTTTTTTAAATCAACTGTATGAAAAAAAAAGTTAAAAAGAAAACAAACATACAATAAAAGAACATTTCAAAGAGACCATAACAAGGGAGTAAGAAAAAGACAACTAACCTAAGATAACTGCTTAACTTCCAACATGTTCCTACTTTACCCCAAGAAAGTTACATAATATAGCAACATTTCAGTGAACTTGTTCCTACTACATCCATCAGAAATTAACAGACCATAGTCATTTCTGGGCATCCCCAGAACGTTAAATAGCTTATCTGTTCTTCTTGGATTATTGTTCCCCCTTCCTTAATTGCTCTCTACTGCTAGTTCCCCTACATTCTACATTATAAACCATTTGTTTTACATTTTTCAAAATTCACATTAGTGGTAGCATATAATATTTCTCTTTTTGTGCCTGGCTTATTTCGCTCAGCATTATGTCTTCAAGGTTCATCCATGTTGTCATATGTTTCACCAGATCGTTCCTTCTTACTGCCGCGTAGTATTCCATCGTGTGTATATACCACATTTTATTTATCCACTCATCTGTTGAAGGACATTTGGGTTGTTTCCATCTCTTGGCAATTGTGAATAATGCTGCTATGAACATTGGCGTGCAGATATCTGTTCGTGTCACTGCTTTCCGATCTTCCGGGTATATACCGAGAAGTGCAATCGCTGGATCGAATGGTAGCTCTATATCTAGTTTTCTAAGGAACTGCCAGACTGACTTCCAGAGTGGCTGAACCATTATACAGTCCCACCAACAATGAATAAGAGTTCCAATTTCTCCACATCCCCTCCAGCATTTGTAGTTTCCTGTTTGTTTAATGGCAGCCATTCTAACCGGTGTTAGATGGTATCTCATTGTGGTCTTAATTTGCATCTCTCTAATAGCTAGTGAAGCTGAACATTTTTTCATGTGTTTCTTGGCCATTTGTATTTCCTCTTCAGAGAACTGTCTTTTCCTAACTTTTGCCCATTTTATAATTGGGCTGTCTGTACTATTGTCATTGAGTTGTAGGATTTCTTTGTATATGCAAGATATCAGTCTTTTGTCAGATACGTGGTTTCCAAAAATTTTTTCCCATTGAGTTGGCTGCCTCTTTACCTTTTTGAGAAATTCCTTTGAGGTGCAGAAACTTCTAAGCTTGAGGAGTTCCCATTTATCTATTTTCTCTTTTGTTGCTTGTGCTTTGGGTGTAAAGTCTAGGAAGTGGCCGCCTAATACAAGGTCTTGAAGATGTTTTCCTACATTATCTTCTAGGAGTTTTATGGTACTTTCTTTTATATTGAGATCTTTGGTCCATTTTGAGTTAATTTTTGTGTAGGGGGTGAGGTAGGGGTCCTCTTTCATTCTTTTGGATATGGATATCCAACTCTCCCAGCCCCATTTGTTGAAAAGACCATTATGGCTCAGTTCGGTGACTTTGGGGGCCTTATCAAAGATCAGTCGGCCATAGATCTGAGGGTCTATCTCTGAATTCTCAATTCGATTCCATTGATCTATATGTCTATCTTTGTGCCAGTACCATGCTGTTTTGGCAACTGTGGCTTTATAATAAGCTTCAAAGTCAGGGAGTGTAAGTCCTCCCACTTCGTTTTTCTGTTTTAGAGTGTCTTTAGCAATTTGAGGCATCTTCCCTTTCCAAATAAATTTGATAACTAGCTTTTCCAAGTCTGCAAAGTAGGTTGTTGGAATTTTGATTGGGATTGCATTGAATCTGTAGATGAGTTTGGGTAGAATTGACATCTTAATGACATTTAGCCTTCCTATCCATGAACATGGAATATTTTTCCATCTTTTATGGTCCCCTTCTATTTCTTTTAGTAGAGTTATGTAGTTTTCTTTGTATAGGTCTTTTACATCTTTGGTTAAGTTTATTCCTAGGTACTTGATTTTTTTAGTTGCTGTTGAAAATGGTATCTTTTTCTTGAGTGTCTCTTCAGTTTGCTCATTTCTAGCACATAGAAACATTACTGACTTATGTGCATTAATCTTGTATCCCGCTACTTTGCTAAATTTGTTTATTAGCTCTAGTAGGTGTATCGTTGATTTCTCACGGATTTCTAGATATAAGATCATATCATCTGCAAACAATGACAGTTTTACTTCTTCTTTTCCAATTTGGATGCCTTTTGTTTCTTTGTCTTGCCGGATTGCCCTGGCTAGCACTTCCAGCACAATGTTGAATAACAGTGGTGACAGCGGGCATCCTTGTCTTGTTCCTGATCTTAGAGGGAAGGCTTTCAGTCTCTCACCATTGAGTACTATGCTGGCTGTGGGTTTTTCATATATGCTCTTTATCATGTTGAGGAAGTTTCCTTCAATTCCTACCTTTTGAAGTGTTTTTATCAAAAAGGGATGTTGGATTTTGTCAAATGCTTTTTCAGCATCTATTGAGATGATCAATTGATTTTTCCCTTTTGAGTTTTTAATGTGTTGTAATACATTGATTGTTTTTCTTATGTTGAACCATCCTTGCATGCCTGGAATGAACCCCACTTGGTCATGGTGTATGATTTTTTTAATGTGTCTTTGGATTCGATTTGCAAGTATTTTGTTGAGGATTTTTGCATCTATATTCATTAGGGAGATTGGCCGGTAGTTTTCCTTTTTTGTAGCATCTTTGCCTGGTTTTGGTATTAGATTGATGTTAGCTTCATAAAATGAGTTAGGTAGTGTTCCATTTTTTTCAATGTTTTGAAAGAGTTTGAGTAAGATTGGTGTCAGTTCTTTCTGGAAAGTTTGGTAGAATTCCCCTGTGAAGCCATCTGGCCCTGGGCATTTATTTGTGGGAAGATTTTTGATGACTGATTGGATCTCTTTGCTTGTGATGGGTTGGTTGAGGTCTTCTATTGCTTCTCTGGTCAGTCTAGGTTGTTCATATGTTTCCAGGAAATTGTCCATTTCCTCTACATTATCCAGTTTGTTGCCATACAGTTGTTCATAATATCCTCTTATAATTTTTTTAATTTCTTCAGGATCTGCAGTTATGTCACCTTTTTCATTCATTATTTTGTTTATATGGGTCTTCTCTCTTTTTGATTTTGTCAGTCTAGCTAGGGGCTTGTCAATCTTGTTGATCTTCTCAAAGAACCAACTTTTGGTGATATTTATCCTCTCTATTGTTTTTTTGTTCTCTATGTCATTTATTTCTGCTTTAATCCTTGTTATTTCTTTTCTTGTACTTGGTTTAGGATTGGTTTGCTGTTCATTTTCTAGCTTCTTCAGTTGATCCATTAGTTCTTTGATTTTGGCTCTTTCTTCCTTTTTAATATATGCGTTTAGTGCTATAAATTTCCCCCTTAGCACTGCTTTTGCTGCATCCCATAGGTTTTGGTATGTTGTGTTCTCATTTTCATTCGTCTCTATATATTTAGCAATTTCTCTTGCTATTTCTTCTTTAACCCACTGATTGTTTAAGAGTGTGTTGTTTAACCTCCAGGTATTTGTGAATTTTCTAAGTCTCTGATGGTTATTGACTTCTAATTGTATTCCATTGTGGTCAGAGAATGTGCTTTGAATAATTTCAATCTTTTTAAATTTATTGAGGCTTGTTTTATGTCCCAGCATATGATCTATTCTGGAGAAAGTTCCATGAGCACTAGAAAAGTATGTGTATCCTGGTGATTTGGGATGCAATGTCCTGTAGATGTCTGTTAAATCTAATTCATTTATCAGATTGTTTAGGTTTTCAATTTCCTTATTGGTCTTCTGTCTGGTTGATTTATCTACAGGAGAGAGTGATGTGTTGAAGTGTCTCACAATTATTGTGGAAACATTAATTGCTTCCTTTAGTTTTGCCAGTGTTTCTCTCATGTATTTTGTGGCACCTTGATTGGGTGCATAGACATTTACGATTGTTATTTCTTCTTGCTGAATTGCCCCTTTTATTAGTATGTAGTGGCCTTCTTTATCTCTCAAAACATCCCTGCATTTGAAGTCTATTTTATCTGAGATTAATATTGCTACACCTGCTTTCTTTTGGCTGTAGCTTGCATGAAATATTTTTTTCCATCCTTTCACTTTCAGTTTCTTTGTGTCCGTGTGTCTAAGATGAGTCTCTTGTATGCAACATATTGATGGTTCATTTTTTTGATCCATTCTGCGAATCTATATCTTTTAATTGGGGAGTTTAATCCATTTACATTCAACGTTAAAACCGTGAAGGCATTTCTTGAATCGGCCATCTTATCCTTTGGTTTATGTTTGCCATATTTTTCCCTCTCTCTATTAATATCCTTTATTGTACCCATACCGAATCTCTTTAGTACTGAAACTTTCTCCAAGTCTCTCTGTCCTGTCTTTGTTTCTCTGTCTGTAGGGCTCCCTTTAGTATCTCCAGTAGGGCAGGTCTCTTGTTAGCAAATTCTCTCAGCATTTGTTTGTCTGTGAAAAATTTAAGCTCTCCCTCAAATTTGAAGGAGAGCTTTGCTGGATAAAGTATTCTTGGCTGGAAATTCCTCTCACTCAGAATTTTAAATATATCGTGCCACTGCCTTCTTGCCTCCATGGTGGCTGCTGAGTAGTCACTACTTAGTCTTATGCTGTTTCCTTTGTATGTGGTGAATTGCTTTTCTCTTGCTGCTTTCAGAACTTGCTCCTTCTCTTCTATGTTTGACAGTGTGATCAGTATATGTCTCGGAGTGGGTTTTTTGGGATTTATTCTATTTGGAGTTCGCTGAGCATTTATGATTTGTGTATTTATGTTGTTTAGAAGATTTGGGAAGTTTTCCCCAACAATTTCTTTGAATACTCTTCCTAGACCTTTACCCTTTTCTTCCCCTTCTGGGACACCAATGAGTCTTATATTTGGACTTTTCATATTATCTATCATATCCCTGAGGTCCATTTCGATTTTTTCAATTTTTTTTCCCCATTCTTTCTTTTATGCTTTCCTTTTCCATTCTGTCATCTTCCAGGTCACTGATTCGTTGTTCAACTTCCTCTAGTCTTGTACTATGAGTGTCCAGAATCTTTTTAATTTGGTCAACAGTTTCTTTAATTTCCATAAGATCATCCATTTTTTTATTTAGTCTTGCAATGTCTTCTTTATGCTCTTCTAGGGTCTTCTTGATTTCCTTCATATCCCGTACTATGGTCTCATTGTTCATCTTTAGTTCTTTGAGTAGCTGCTCTAGGTGCTGTGTCTCTTCTGGTCTTTTGATTTGGGTGCTTGGGCTTGGGTTATCCATATCGTCTGGTTTTTTCATATGCTTTATAATTTTCTGTTGTTTTTTGGCCTCGTGGCATTTGCTGAACTTGATAGGGTTCTTTTAGGGTTTGTAGACCTATTGAAGTCCTTATCTCTAATTTATCAGATCTACAGCTTCGTGGAGTACACTTTCTCTAACTAACCAGCAGGTGGCGTCCACGAGCCACCTGTTCTCCACAAGCCAGTTCTCCCCTGCTTAGCCTTTTTGGTGAGTGGGGGAGTGAGTCTTGTGGGGCCCAATTGGTGTACCAAGCTTGCGTGTGTACTTGGTGTTGCCTGCCCTGTATGTGGGGCGTGTTTCTGGGCAGTCGGGGAGGGGGGGTGGCCCTAACAATCAAATCTCCCTGATGATCCTAGAGTTTTAAAGCTGCTGCAATAGTCTAATCCTTCAGTTCAGTCCTGCCACAGTTTGTCTCTGCCACTGACCCACAAGTCTTTGGTATTGGCGTATGGCTCCTGAGACTTGCAAGTGGGCCCCTCTTCCAGGCTGTGCACCCCGGGTCCTCTGTTGAGGGATGACTGTGCTATGTCACAGGTGAGTGCTGTCCCCCCAGGGCAGTTCTGGGCTGCTGGGCTGTGTAGGGAGGCTCCCAGTCTGCTCAAATGATGGCTGAATGGGGCTTTGTTAATTCACACTGCTCCACCTTCCCAGCTCTGGGACATTCAGCTGAGGTTGCAGGGAAGGCTAATGTCCACGCCCAGTTTTGTGGTGTGTGCCTGTTATTTGAAGCACTTCCGTCACACTGGGTTGTCTGGGGCAGCTCTGGGCTATGGGGCTGGCGATGGGCAGGAGTGTTTCCTGTCCACCAGGATGGTGGCTGTGAGCGGACACCCCCCTTTTCTTGGGAAGTTGTGGTGTTTAGTGAATTTTCTCAGCCACTGGATTATTGCCTTTTGTCTCAGAGCTCTCTTAGTTCTGCTCTTGACTTGACGTGCCCAAATTGCAATTCTTTGAAGCTTTCTGTATTGGGCTTCTTAGAGTAATTGTTTTAGAAAAAGAAAAAAGGATTTAAAAAAAACAAAAAAAAAACAAAAAAAAAAACGGCCCTCCTCAGAGATCTAATGGGTTATTGAAATGCTAATAGACAAAGCAACCAGGGCCATTAAGGAAAGGTCCACAGGGCAGAGAGATCAGCTTTTCTTCGGGATTTGCATATGCGCCTCTAGGGCCCTTCCCCTTTCTATGTTCACCAGAACTCCAAAAATCCTCCGCTTTTATTTTGGAGTTTTTCGTGTTGTTTTTTTTTTTCTCTATGCCTGTCTCCTCTCTGCTGGGCTGGCTGCTCTCAGATTCTCTGGTGTCTGGTCTCAGTCTATCTATGGTTGGAGTTTGAATCAGTAGAATGAGTTTCCAATAAGAGCAGCCACTGCAGTTCTCCCTTCTCCTTCCCGGAGCTGACAGCCCCTCCTCCCCCGGGACTGAGCCTGGCAGGGAGGGGCGCGGGTCCCCTGGCCGCAAAAACTTGCAGATTTCGCTGATCTCAGCAGTTCCACGTTTTCATGAGTGTTGTATGAAGTATGCCCAAAGACAGATTGCTCTGTGGTGTCCAGTCCGCGCAGTTCCTGGCTTTTTACCTACTTTCCTGGAGGAGTAACTAAAACTTACAGCTCACCAGTCTGCCATCTTGCCCCGCCCTAAATCTTAATTTATAGTCTTTCATGAAACTACCAAAGGAATATGTATTTATAGCGCAAAGTTAAGCTTCTTTCAAATTTTCTTTCCCATTTCTCTTGTTATCAATATCTTACATATGCATAGCTGATACCCTAAAGTGCTTCTCATCTTCTATTCCAAGATCCACAAAACAAAATGCTCTTTCTGACTCAGCCTCTGTACCCTCTCTTCTCTCCTCCCCCATTTCCTCTCTTACCCACTTCTTTGTTGTTTAGTCCACTTAACCTCTCCACTAGGGTCACTTTTTCTTATTTCTCCACTCTGCAGTGAGTAGACACTGTTGTTTGACTCTCCTTCTCTCTCCTCCTCCTCCTCTCTCTCTCAGTGAAGAAGCATTTTGCCACAGTTGTTATTAACAACCATCTTGCAACAGGATGAGAGTCAGCCTGAAACAAAGCAGGGATGAGCTGAGAGAAGCCCAGGGGGACAGCACTGAAGTCCTGATTGTTCCACGCCTAGAACTCTACGCATGGAGGTCCAGAAAATGCGAGCTAACAAACCTCCGTGGTCAAGTCCATTTGAGTCAGTTTTCCCCTATTGTAAGGAAGACATACTAGCTAATACATCAGGTTTCTACACAACCAAGGAGGTCCCAGGATAGAGTTTTCTATCCTTCTATGGTAGTGGAAGGAAGGGTGAAGGATTCAGATATTTATAACAATATTTTTTATTCCTGTTATCAATAACTTTATATATATATATATATATATATATATATATATATTAATTTCCATTAAAAGTGCTTAATAAGAAGCTATAATTTAGCTGTTCTGTTTTGTTTTGTTAATGTTTGGGGGAAGATCCCCTTTAAGAAATTGGGGAAAGGAAGTTAATGTGTTTGCTGTCCTGTAAAAAGAATAGACATCAGCCATTCTATGCTATATCATTTTAAAAATCAAAGCCAGTGTCTCACTAAGCTGGAGTTGATGAGGGAGAATGGTAGTGTCTCCTTAATGAGAAAACACAAATTTCTGTGCTTACATGGTGAGAAGGTGTCATGGGAATATATTGATCCCTGGTAAAAAGGTACAAGCAAAGTAAAATGGCTGAAGCGTTAGTTTGGTACCAGAAATGTGAAGCTTTAGTGAGCAGCAGCTTTGAAGGCCAAATACCTTTGCTGGTACCAGAGAGCAATTAAAGCTTACAGCAGGACTGAAGGCCATCCTTCTGATAAAGCAAAGTAATGCCAGGAAGAGAATTTGGTGCTACTGATTCTAAGTGACTAGACGAGTCTGGCAGAAGCCCGAGGAATGGGAGCTAAATAGTGAGCTGTTAAAGCTCCATACCGTAAACCAACATTTGACTATTTCCCTGGTGGTCCTCAGCTGATTTGCAGGCATAGGACCTGCCCGATAAGTCAAGTCCTATCAAAGGATACGGTCATTCTGAAAAGGAAAGGACAAAGGAAGAAGGGAGGAAAGCAAGTGTGGGGAAATTGTGAAAGTTAAATGTGAGGAGTGGGGGCTGGAGGGGAGTCAGGAATGAGAAGAAAGAAGGTCAATGGAGAAAAGAGGAAAAAGCTGGAGAACTTATTGTACTGACCCTGGGATGTTGAGAAGATGAATGAAATGTATATAACCTGCTTTAAGCTCTCTGCTCAGGAAAACAAACACCATGTAAACACAACATTCTATTTATTATGTTTCTCATGGGGCATACCAAAAGGGTATTAGTCATTTCAATAGTTGAATGATGCTATATTATCAAAATGAAACTAGATTTAAATTATTAAATAATTACATTCACCCAAAGTGCAGATAGATAGACAGACAGACAGACAGATAAGTGTTTAAACCAATGGATATAAATGAATGGGATTATTATAATAACTATTTCACTTTTGTTATGAGTGGCAGTGGGATACTGAATATAGAAAAAACAGTAACTGCTTGAATTCTAAGGCATACATCAATGATACAGAATGAAATACAATTTTTTTATTTCTTGAACACCAGCAATGCAGCCAGCATTGGTCACAGATTTAGATACCATTCATGGCTAACTACCTTGTAATCTAAATAGGCAGAAAAGACCCCTTCCTAGTAGAGAAAGGCAGGTGCCAACCAGCAGAAGAAAAAAAGGTATTTATTGTGTTCAGTGGTATTATTTACACAAAGCCCACCTGGTTTATATCTGCTAAAAGGACTAGCAAAGTCAGCTGCCTTCAGGCAACCAACTCTCATCTAATGGTCTGGATTATGCCATCCAACTAAATTGGAAAAGAATAAAACATTTTGGTAAATGTTGGTAAATTTGTAGGTGGCCACTAAAAATACTGGCTCAATGACAAAGTATCAGCTACAGACAATCAGGCTTCCTGCTCAATGTCAGGGCAAACAAACAGTGATTCCTGCAGCCTTTGCTTCCTGTGTAATTCTCCTTCCTATCTCCGGTGGCCTTGGAAGATAATCAAATACAGAGACATTTCTGGCAAGGTCAGAGTCACTTTCAATCAGATGGTGCTTTTATTTAGTGATATCTGTGTCTGGTATGTGACTGATATCTATCTCTCTATACATATTTTGCCAATAGCAAGTTAGGCACAATTCCAGATCTGGAAGGCTCAGAATCCCCAAATAAGCAAATAAAAGCCAAAAGGCCAAGGAAGTAATGGAGATTAAGACTGAGAATTTTAGTTCAATAAATATTGTGTGCCATGCACTGTGCTAAGCACTGGGTCAGTGGGAAGAATCAGGCAGGGCTCCCACCCTCAAAGATCTTACAGTCTTGAGAGGAGGCCAACACATCAACCTCTGATGTGAGTGAGAAAAGAAAAGGCAACTAAGATACGAGTATTTAACATGTGTGAGACCCTGTTCATCTCCTTTCACCTGCACAATAATAACATGAAGCATATGCTAATATTCCCATTCCCATGATATGACAAAACCTGAGGCTCAGGGGATGAAGTCCATCGTGAAAGGTCATCCTGCCTATAACCAGAGGGACTGTGCCAGTTCGAATATATTATGCCCCCCAGAAAAATCTTGTGAGGCAGACATATTAGTGGGGATTAAGTTGGAACATTTGGATTAGGTTGTTTCCATGGAAATGCGCCCCACCTAACTGTGGATCATAACTCTGATTAGATAATTTCCATGGAGGTGTGGCCCCGCCCATTCAGCAAGCTCAGACAGGAGTGAACTTGCTACAGCCAAGAAGGACACTTTGAAGAATGCACAGGAGCTGAGAGAGTAGTGCAGATGAGAGACAGTTTGAAGACAGCCGTTGAAAGCAGACACTTGCTCTGGAGAAGCTAAGAGAGGACAAATGCCTCGAGAGCAACTAGGAGTGACATTTTTGAGGAACTGCAGCCTAGAGAGGAACGTCCTGGGAGAAAGCCATTTTGAAACCAGAACTTGGATCAGACACCAGCCACATGCCTTCCCAGCTAACAGAGGTTTTCTGGACACCATTGGCCATCCTCCAGTGAGGGTACCAGATTGTTGATGCATTACCTTGGACACTTTATGGCCTTAAGATGGTAACTTTGTAACCAAATAAACCCCCTTTATAAAAGCTGATCCATTTCTGGTGTTTTGCATTCTGGCAGCATTAGCAAACTAGAACAGGGACCCTGACCATACCCACTAGATTTGAAAAGATTACTCCTGAAATGAAGAAGGGGAAGAAAGTTAGAGGAAGAGAGGATTCCAGAAAAGGACCCTCTATCTTAATTCAGCTCTCACCATCTCGATCGATTCCCCCACTATTCCCCAGCCCACTGAGTCCTGGGAAAGGAGGGAGGGCATGATAGAACCCTTAGAGATGTTTGGGGAAACAATAGGCTTTCGGAGGGTCCAGTGGATGACAAGATCCCTAGTGAACAGGAGCAATATAAATATCTATGAATATATGTTAAGGTGAGATGGTGTCTTCCAAATTTTTGACGGTGACCCACAGAAAGAAGCATGGCATATAACAACTGAGTACTTGAATAGGTACATATAACTCAAACTAAAGATACATGAAGAATAGTTATCTTAATTCTGTGTAATATACTCTGACATTTTCCATTCAATTGTATTTTGCTCTTTAAAAAATGTTAATGTTGGTTGCAAAATACTGGATTGGTTTCATAACTCCTCATGGGTTGCAACCAGAAAGTCTGAAAAATATTGGCCTAGGAGACTGTTGGAAAGAGCCTCACAGCTTTTCTTGTGTGATATTTCAGGGAAGGAACAGCAAAAATGTCTCCTTTCATTCAAGAGGTATATGGGAGCAGAATTTCCAGAAGCTCAAAGTAGAGTGGTAGAATAAGTCCTGCATGGATGTAGCTTCAGAAGTGACTAGACTTTAAGAAGTTTTATGTTCAGGAACAAGGAAACGCAAGTGACCACTGTGGACTGATAACTGCAGCCTCAACACAAACAAGGAAACCTCAGTGGGCACAGCGTAGGTAGATGATGATATCAGGAGAGCATGACTAAATGTTCCTCCGAGAGCATAACAGGATGAAACTCTCCCAATTCAGACACAATTCCATAGCAAGATTCATGCCTGCCACCCAGTAGAATGGAAAATTGAAATAGTTATTTATTTACCTATTGTTATCCATTTATTCTAGGAGAAAAAATCTCAAACTAGCAGCTTAAATCAATACCAATCATTTTACTCTACCCCAAACATTTCTGCGGGTCGACTAGGCTCAGATGAGTGGTTTTCATTTGGGTTTCTCATGTTTTTGCAGTCAGATGATGGCTGGGGCTAGAGTCATCTGCAGCCTTGCTCATCCAAATGACTGGGGCCTGGACAGGAAGACCCAACCGCCAGGGCTCCTCAGGCATCTCTATCTCTGTGTGGGCTCTCCACATGGGCTCCAGCATGTGGCTTTACAGTATCTGGGGTGAGAGAAACAGGTGGAAGCTGTTCTGTTTTTAGGACTTGGGCTCAGAAGTCACATAGCATCACTGCTGCCATGCTCTATTACTTGAGGTGTTACAAAGGCCTGCGCACGCTCAAGGGGAGGGAACAGAGACTACCTCTTCTTGAAGGAGGGGTAAGTCCAGGTGCAGCATATGGATATTGTTGCAAACATTTTTTGGCAAATACAATCTGTCAAATAGTTAAGTTCAATTATGGGGGAAAAATACATTTCTTGCAAATCCACACTGATGATTCATACCCACTATGCTAGCAACCATTTGGGGCTCATTAGCCATACAAGGTCTGAGAACCATAGACGATGTCCAATGCCCTCATTTTACAGATGAGGAAACTAGGGCATAAAAGGGGTTAGTGACTTGCCTAGGGTCCCACAGCCAGGTAATGTCAGAGAAAGGCCAGCTTTCCAGTCTATGGGCCCTCTTCAGTCTTCTCACTGACCATCACATGCTCATTTCTAGAGCACAGCTGAGAAGGCAAGGACACACAGAGTCCTTGTTCTTATGTACGTCATGGTAATAGAAGTCTCTGTCGACAAAGGCCACATTGCATCCAGACATGGAATAGAAGGAAATACCACAAGAGCTCTCAGTTGTGACAAGGACATGGACTTATTCCAGCAATGATATTCTGAACATGGAAGCAGAGCCCAACAACAGAACGGACACCAGCCATAAACAGCTGCTCTAACTGTACCAATATGTCCCAATATCAGCTTGGCCTCCTCCCTGAACCACAGAAAGAAGACATTTCCGCTGTTTAAACCCAAAGCTGCAAGTCCAAACAATCATAGCTTTGGGCTAGAAACTTCAGGTTGCAAATCCACTTGTTCTAGGAGAAAATAAAATGAGATTTTCTATTTGCTGGCATAAAGAATCTTGAAGTAACTCCTCAAATACTTTTTTAGAATTTAAATCACTGAAGAAAAAATGATGAATCAATGGAAACTAAATCATGATGGATTACATTTTTTCTCAATAAAATGATTTTTTAAAAGACAGACAAAGTGTTTAGAGGAATGGGTTTCCAGTAGATTTTGTATTAAGAAACATCACTTTTCTGTACCTAAGGCTTATCTAGCCTGTTGTTATGGAAATAGAGGATGTGGTCCCAAATGCAACAGTATAATTTCCCTGCAAGATTAACCAAGAGGGCAGTAAAAATCCTAGTTAAAATATAGCACTTTGGTATTCCATTAAGTACAAGAAAGAAAACAAGATATAGGAAGAAATTTACATTGGCATCTTATATTTCTAAAACTTTGATTCCAGTGGAGGAAATTCCATTTGACTGCCTCTCCCTTCTGGATGGGCATTTAATTTAACAATGAAGACTTCACAGAATCCCAGTATGTTAGCACTGGAAAAGAGTCTTAGCGATTTTATCCAAATGCTTCATTTTAAAGGTAATGGTGTGGAGACTCTAAGAGGAGAAGGAGTTCCACTAAGTCTCACCACTGGTAGAGAAAGGGCTAGAACATAAGACTCCTGGCTCCCAGGCAGATGCATTCTCTACATTGTCTCTCATTTAACTATCTTAGAAACATTTTAGCAAGAGCATGAACCATAGTTAGACATATGCTCTTTCCCTTTCCAGCATCTCCCTCTTCTGGCAACAGCCCCTAGTTTTGTTTGAAGATCTGCTCCCCCATTTCAGTGCACGTGACCCAGGTTAAGCCAATCACCACAGCACAACCAGTTCTACTGTGAGGGTTCATGGATGGTTACATTCCCCAACTGAAACCAATGCAAAACAACCAATTTTTTTTGTACTTGCAAAAGAATTTTATTCTCTTCCTCTCTGAACTTGAACTGGAGCCACTGTAGCCACCTTCCTACCACTTGGAAATTAAGAATAAAGCCAGTGCAGCAGGTCAGAGCCAAGACATGAGAGCAACCAATATTGGGGACATTGTTTGAACCCTGAATCCTGTCCTGCCTGAAGCCAGCTCTACTCAGGGAATGGTTTTGTTACTTGAGCCAGTATAGTCTCCTTAGTCACTCAAACCAGTTTGGGTTGGGTTTTCTGAGACTTGCAATTACCAAAAAAAAAAAAAAAAAAGAAGAAGAAGAAGAAGCCAGATTGCTGAAATGACTTAAACAAAACACAGAATTTAAATGGTAGAGCCAGGGTAGAACTGAACTCTCTAAACCCCAGGTCAGTTGCTCTTAAGCTCTGAATTACTCAACAGAGGTGCAGGTGCAGCCTGGGTCAGGGAATGAATCCCTAAAGGAATCAACATGGACAGGGTATTCTCCCTAAGTCACTGAAAGTAGAGAGAGGATGGTACAAATATAAACCCAGGAACAAGTCTGGATAACAGAGATTAAAACTGAGTACAGAAGTTTACATTGAATCAGAAGTGAAACTGAATCCAAAGATGAGAGGGAGACATGAAAGAGGAGGTCAGAAAGGCCAGGATCTTACTTGGAGCAAGAGAGGAGCACATGGGCTGTGCACAGGATTTGGAGGAGCGAAGAAGGGGTTTAGGAGGACTTTGGAATTTCTGAGGCTCCTGTTTATCAGTCAACTCTTTGTGAACACTTTTAAAGGTTTGCAAATCAGGGCATGTAACTCCCATTCCTATGGTTTGCTTGTCCTTCCCCAGTAGGCTGAAACAAGGGTCAGTGTGAAGGCAGATGCAATTGTGTTGGGACTTCAGAGACCAGTGATCTAGTCCCAGCTCTGTCACAAGCCAGTTGTGTGGCCTTGGGCAATGCCAACATTGGACTCAAACAAGGTATATGAATTTGTGTTACTTAACAGACATTCGTTGATGTGAAACTTCAAATAGGAGCTCCAAGTGGTTTCTCTGAATGTAGATAAGTGGATGGATGGATATATAGATGATGATGATAATGATAGATAGACAAACATACATTTGTATACACAAATATACATATATATGCATACACACAAACATACATGTACTTATGGATTGTACATTTCCCTTAAACTTTAAACTCTTAATAGTTAAAATTCCCTAAAGGCTCTCCCAATGACTAATACTTAAAATTCACCCTTGCTGGTTTGTCACACAGGGCCCTTCGTGATCTAACCCCTAACCTTGAGAAGCCCTATAGCTCATTTCACCTCCACATTCCCAATGTTTTAACCACATTTAACCACTGCTTCTGTGCTTCCATAACTTTGCTGATGATGTTTATTCTGAATGTCTAGCCTGTCTCCTCTGCCGGGCAAGTCCCAATTTATCTTTCACCCCGATCAAGCCTCTTTCTCTCTGCTGTCTTCCTGAACTCTCCAGAGTTGTCCATTCTTTCCTTTGTGCTACTTCAAAACCTTGCATGTGCCTCTTTTCTCTTTTTCCCATAATGAAACTATTTGTTTACACATCTGTCTCTTACACAGATTTGTAAATTCCTTGATGTGATTCATCGTAGTCCCTTGGGATGCTATTGGCCCACTATTACACAAAGCCTCATGACTACTAGGTGCTGATCCTGGTGGATGGACTGGGTTTAGGATGGAGGCAGCATCTCATGGTGCTGGTGCAAATGGCTATGGGGTCCATGCAAATCATGTAAGTATATAAGTGGGAGGAGTGATAGACAACAGAGAGTGAGAGGGACTGTGTTGAACTGAAGAACACGTAAAGAGAGCAGCCACTACTCAGCTATAAACACATCTCTGCAGGTCAGATCCACCTCTGGTACAGTCGGACAAGCAAAGATTTTGAAGTCAAAGGAATTCCATTAGCATCTCTATTCCTAACTCACTGTGGGAACATGACCCAGTTACTGAACATCTCTGAAATTCATTGTCCTTATCTAGAAAAAAAGAACTAGCTACTCACCAAAAACCCCATCCTTTTCCTCCTATGCACATGGCCGGACTCCTTTTCCATCCTCTCTTGCAGCCAGGTAAGGGCATGTCCCTGAGTCCTGACCATCAGAATGTGAAGGTAAATCAGGCATACCACTTCTAGGTCTAAACCATAAAAGCCTCCATCTTACCTCAGTTTCCCAGATTCAGATCCTGAGAGAAGGATGACAGTCAAGTAGTTTATTTGGAAGATGGTATCAGGAAACTCCAGTGAAGGGGTGGAGAGGCAAATCAGGGAAGGAAGGAAATCAATAAAGCATATGTCATCAAGAAAGTTACAAGTGTGGACAACTGGAACTTAATCCTATGGGAAAATGGTGAACAGCATAGGACATGGCCCTCAGTTATTTATATACCAATTCATATCAGTCATTGGTTGAGGGCTGTGAATTATCTCCTGGACCCTCTGGCCTGCTGTGCATATGAACAGAAGTTGCCAGACAAACCCTCAAGGAAAGGATGTGGGTGGTGGGATCTCATACTTGCAAGTTGGACTGGCAGGCACTGAAATGGAAGGGGTCAAGGGGATGTGGGTGGGGCCCTGGCAATGCCTGCTATACTCCATGTCTAATACTCCATTCTCTTTCTTGTTCCACAGCTGAATGAAGAGTAATCCAAGGCCTTAGAGGAGAACAGGACCATAGACTGAAGGAGCCTGGATCCCCAAATGACCATTTGAAGGCTGTTCACTGACCAAGAATATCCAATTGGACTTTATGTTAGCAAGAAATAAACAATTGTGCTAAGCCACCAGAATTTTGGAATTGTTACAACAGTTAGCCTACCCTGACTAACACAGGGAGAAAACAGATACCTGTACAGACAGCCATTTCTACAGCTTAAATCCTGGGATCAGTGCATGACAGATGATGCAGTTGGGTCACTATCTTGTTGATGAGAATCAGTGGAGGCCCTTGAGGCTACAGAGGAATGACAGGCAGTCAGACATTAGATAAAGTTTCTGGTTTATATGGAGGAAAAGCCCTAGCACAGAAATGCAGAGTGGATCCCTTAGCTTTAGCCTTTGGCTGAATGGTTTCAGCTTCCTCTTTAGGTAACAGACTAGATTAAATCCTCCAGGCTCACTGCACTTCGCGTGCCACAGACTTATCTAAGACTTCAGAATAGAGCTCCCTTGGTGGCAGAGACTAGCTCTGGATATGACCTCAGCTCTCAGCACAGTGACAAGGAAAGGACACACTCATCTATGACTCCTGCTCCAAAGGGAAATCAGCTTCATGGCTACTGCCCCAGTGGGGCCAATGATGACAGTTGTGTCAGGAGCTCCGAGGAGAGGAGAAATCCAATGGGACTGACTATGCTTAAGGATTTACATCATCCCTCGAGAAGCCACCAGCCTTCTCAACATAAGGAATTAACCTTTATAGACTGCACATCACTTGTCAAATGAGTTGCTGTAATCCATTTAATCTCCCAGCAGCTCCAAGAGGTAAGTAACATCATCCACATTTTACAGATGGAAAAACTGAAGTAGGGAGAAGTCCTCTCTGCAAGGTCAAGATCTAGGGAGTGGCCAAGCTGCCCCGATCACCAGAAACAAAGCATGTTCTGCCACATCAGGCCTTCTGCAGGACAGTCTCTCTGAGTTCTCTTCTACACAATGCACAAATGTGAGGGAACTGTTTCAATGTACCGGGAAATTGTGAGGCCAGCAAACTTAAAATCAAATGTATTTATTTTAATTTTCCAAATATTCATCTCAACATTTTATGTATCTAAATAGTTATCAAATTAATTTAGGTAAGCCATTATATATTTTCTTCCAATGTCTCACACGTTATACACAGAGTAGGCATCTAAAAACATTTTGTTGAAGGAATAAATGAATATACTGTATGTTATTTAATGCTCTTTTCCTAAATGTTGACAAAGCTTTTTTGTTTTTTGGCCACTCTCATATGCTGTTCCAGTTTGCTAATGCTGCTGTTATGCAAAACACCAGAAATGGATTGGTTTTTATAAAGGAGGTTTATTTGGTTACAAAGTTATAGTCCCAAGGCCGTAAAGGTGTCCAGACAAAGGCATCAACATTTGGGTGCCTTCACTGAAGAATACCAATGGCATCTGGAAAACCTCCGTCAGCTGGGAAGGCACGTGGCTGGCATCTGCTCTAGGGTTCTGGTTTCAAAATGGCTTTCTCCTAGGACGTTTCTCTCTAGGCATCTGGGGGGTGTTTTCTTAGTTTCTCCCAGGCAAACTCTGGGCTAGCAAAAGTCTACTTTCAATGGCCATCTCCAAATGTCTCTCTTAGCTGCAGCACTGAGCTCCTGTCTGAGCTCTTAGAGGGCTCCAGGAAACTAATCAAGACCTACGCTGAATGGGCAGGTCCACACTTCCACGGAAATAATCTAATCAAAGGTATTACATCTCCATGGAAACAACCTAATCCAAAGATTCCAACCTAATCAACACTAATATGTCTGCCTTAAAGATAATGGCATTTGAGGGACATAATGCATCCAAACTGGCACATATGCCATTGGTAAAATTTCATGTTCATAATCTTGTTTCTCTTTCCACTCTGGTGTACCCCACCACCCAACAAACACAAAACCCCCAAAACCCCACATCTCAAAACTTTCCCAGTAGCTCCACTCCTCTGGAACCTACCCCCCACCACATTTCATCTTGTCATATCCCTTTCAACATGGTAGTTGTCTTCCTGAAGGAGCCTGCCCTGCTGATCATCCTCGAATGCACAAACAATATTTTGCAGAACTTTACCATTCACAAAGCAATTTCCCTAAAGGTTGAGTCATTAGAATTTCACAATAACTCAGAGTACCACAAACAAGACAAAGACAGAACAAAGAAGCAAAACATTACATAAGAAAGCCTTGCTAACAGTTACTATTATTGTTTGTATCACCATAAAAGAAAGCATCCAGTGTAGGTCCTACTTCATCCTGCCTTAAATATTTAGTAAATTAGAGGGGCCTTTTACCCAGCAGCAGTCTTCATATTTGAAGGAAGCTGAATAAAATGTAAATGTGCCACAAAGCTCTGCTTAATGCCTTTCAACCTAACTGATATTGCAAAACTGTTAGAGATATCTTGGGTTCATTCTCTAATGAAGCAGCTCCAGCAAATCCTCAGTGGATGGTGGGTGGTAAGGCACCACTCAGGGTTACGAATAAGAGTCTAGCTAATGTGGCTATGCGATCCTAGGGAAAGATTAGACTGGGGTTCCAGAACAGCGTTGCTCTGGGGAAGCCTAACTTCTGTTGAAATCGTAACCATTAGAAGAGTCTTGACATTTTTGATCTGGCAGCCAAATTTGTGGGAGTTGACATGTTTCACCATAAAGATCCAGGGTAATTAGAAGGACTATGTAGGAAGAGTAAATTTTGTGCCCACATCTAGTTTACTGTACAAATTTTAGAGACTTGACTTTGATAGCTTTAAGGAAAAAAAAAAAAAAAACAAATCCTATTAGAACATGAGAAAATGTGCTACTTCAAGGAACTAAATTATCCTTGCACAAGTGTTAAGTATTGCTATTAAAATAATATATAAATTCTATTTCTAGAAATAAGGATTCTCTGGACTTGGAGGAAAAAAATGGATAGATCATTTATTCGTTCCATATATATTGAGTGCCTGCTGTCTTCTAAAAACTATCTGTTTCAAGAACAGATAAAGAATAAGATTCTATTCATATCCTCAACAAATCTATGGTCTAATGAAGGGAATGGGCTTCCATTAAAGTACAGTAAGTGCTAGAATGAAATTGTGGCAGATTATATTTTCTAAAGATGGCTGTTAACAACATCTCTCATTGCATATGCTCTTCTAGAATCTTGCCATTCCCCCATCAAGAGATGGAGTCTAACTCCCCTGTCCTTCAGTCTTGGCAGGCTGGTGACTTGCTGGTAGCTAAGAAAATGCCAAAAAAAAAAAAAAAAAAAAAAGTTATGCCACATGTCTACCAAGCTAATTCACAAAAGGTGACATAGTCTCTGCCTTGCCATCTGGAATACTCACTCCTGAATCCTTCAGCTGCCACATAAGTAGTCTGACTGCCCTGAAGACACCATGCTGTGAGGAAAACCAAACTAGACCATGCAGAGAGACCACATGGAGAGGTTCCGAGACCACATTAAAAGAGAGAGATGCTTGGCCAGTTGACAGAGTCCCCAACACTCCTCCCCTACCTCGTCATTTCATCTGCAGCCACCATCTAACTGCAACCTCGTGAAAGACCCCAAGCTAGAGCCACCTAGCTGGAGTCTTCCTGAATTCCTGACTTACAGAAACCACAGGAGATAAGATGGTTACTATTGCTATTCAGCTCTGAGTTGTGTGTGATGTGTTCTGCAGCAATGGTGACTAGAATGGGGACTCTTGAGGCTGAACCATATTTCCTCTATCTACCACTCTTTATTGTGTGCTGAAAACCATCTCTGGCACATAATATAAATACCAAAAAATAATTGCTGATTTTTTTTCAATAGAGGTAATTGCTAGGTACATTGGTAGCAAGAAGGAAGAATGATGAATACATTGATGAAATAGGGAAGGCTTCACAGAGGAGATGACAAACCAGGTGAGTTTCAAGGGATGAATCAATATTTTTCAATCAAACAAGGAATGAGAAGGCTATGTTGGGCAGAAAGAACAAAAAATACAGAAGAACGGAGTCATGGAACAGCTTGGTAGATTTAGGGAACCATAAGTAGCTTAATATGGCTAAAATGGGGCACATAAAGGTAAAGGATGGGGAATGTGGCTGGAGAGGTAGGCGGGACCAGATCAGGAGAGCCTTGTGTGCTAAGTAGTCATGGAGCCACTAGGGACAGAGGCTATACTCTCCCACGTTCCTGAACAGAAAGCCTGTTTAGGCCAGCCAGGCCTCTCCTCTACATTCTGCTACTCGTTCCATGCCTGTACATGGGCATATAGCTCTCTTCTCTTGATCTTGTGTCACTGAGAGGATGAGAATCCTGAGAAGTCTACTCAACTCTAGACATACTTTGCAGAGCCTCATCTGTTCTCTCATCATGCTAGGTGCAGGGAACCCAGCCTCTTGCTACAGCTTGTCTTCTGTGTTCTGCATAACCTCTTTTCCCTTAGACAGTCAGGATAGGCCATATTAATGCTGTAGGAACAAATATCCCAACACACAGTACCTTAGCATAAAAAGTCTATTTCTCCCTCATGCTACATGTTCAGCATGGAGGGTTCTCTGATCACCTAGTCACTGAGAAGCCAAGGCTAATGAATGCTCCATATCAACACAGGCTTCCACAATCCCCCAGTCAGGATGAACAAGTGTTGGATATATACTAGCTTTTAAAGCTTCTGCCCAGAGAAAACAAATGGCACAACCGGGGCTGAAGAGAAAGGTCTGCTACAAGTCCTTCAGGAAGATCTTCAGGAAAAAAAAGATGTGGTTATCATCTTTGAGACGGGTAAATGTGAAATTAGTACTGTGACTATCCATATAAGAAGGGATTCATCTCTAATTAAAAGAGAACTATAAAACAATATCCTTGGACATAAAAGCACTTTATATTTGTTCATATATTGAGTAGTAAATCTCTTCTCTGTGATTTTTAAAAACAGAATTTACAACCTAGTAAACTTTTCTAAAAAGTTGCTTAGCTAATTAATCAACAAGTCTCAACTAAGAAAAACAGTTTTGATTCCTCTGTTCTCTACCACAAGCTAGAGTTTTCTTTCTACTTAATATTAAGGTAGAAGAAATCCCTTGATGTTACATTGTTTTATTACAAGGGTCTATATTTTCCAATCTGAAATGCGAACATCTACTTTTGAATAATTGTAGGTCAGGTTATATTTTAACATCATTAAATAGGCAAGGGAAGGAGATTATAACAGTTCATAAATTGATTTGGCACTATATTTTTGTCTTTCGGTCCTTGTTCTCTCAAGCAATGGTTTGGTGGATGGCTATTTACAATGTGCTAGCTCTTTTTTTTTTTTTTTTTTTTTTTTGCAGCATTTCACAACAAACCTAAATCAAATAAAAATGCTTCTGACTGTTTTAAAATCTAAACACAATACAGTAAATGTGTAAACATTGACAAGTCCTTGCCAGCATAACCAAGAAAGAAAAGAGAAGCAGTGAGAGGAAATCAATGAATAAATAAAGTGGTCCATACTAATGGCAGTCTAAATTTTGCCATCATATTTCCTTTGTATCAAGCATCTCTACTGGAACCTAGGCTATGTCATGACCTGGTTCAGCAATATCTGGGCACTTTTGCAAACTAGCAGGATAAGCTAAGAGAAGACCATTTAAGTGAAATGCTTTGCATGAAAGCTTTCTATCTGATCTAAAAGGGCTGAGTGAAGAGATGGGGAGACAGAGGTAGGTCTTTCCCAACCTGGCTTCATTTATCATTGAGTCATTGGAAGAAACACTTTCTTCTTCTCCCTGTATTCTTGTTGGCCCATAATATAAGATATGCAACTATCTCAGGAGTATTTTCATCCTGGCTCCTTCCCACAAGAGAAGAAATGATTTATCCCATTGGTGAGATTAGGGAAAGTGTCATTACAGCTACATGGGCCTCCTCGGTCTCCCCATCTGCCCCATTTCTCCAAGCGCTGAGTCCTCTAGGCAAGGCCCACCCTTGCAGGGAAAGACCAAAAGAGATCGAGGTTTTCTGCCTGTGATTAGATGTGTAAGTTCAATTCAGAACAGAAAGTAGAGAAGGTCTACTGGACCCTTATCCGCATCTCATACTCTCAAATCCAGCTCTAAGGCAGCAATGCTAATATCCCAACTTCTGCGCAGGAAGACTAATAGCCAATCCTTATATAATGCTTGCTCGGTGCCAGCCAGTGTTCTAAATGGTTCTAAGTGGTCTAAAGTATTAATTTAATTACCATACAACCCTACAAGGTAGGTAGTAGGCAGAATAATTTCCTCCCAAAGCTGTCCAAATGTAATCCTGGGAACCTGTGAGCATGTTACATTATGTAGCAATAGGAGAATTAAGATAGGTAATTAGCTAAACTTAAAATAATATTATTGTGGATTATTTGGTGGGCCTAATGTAATCACCAGTGTCCTTAAAAGTAGGAGGCAGAAGAGTTAATGTTAAAGGGGTATGATGTGAAAGACACTGGACCAGCATTGCTGGCTTTGTAGATGGAAGACAGCCACCAGTCAAGGAATGAGGGAAGCTTCCAGAAGCTGGAAAAGGTAAGAAAATGGATCCTCCCCTAGAGCCCCCAGGAAGACCCACAGCCAGCTCATTCCAGACTTTTGATCTCCAGAACTATAAGATCATAAATTGGTATTGTTTTAACCCATTAAGTTTGTGGCAATTTGTTATAGCAGCAATAGGAAACTAATACAAAGTGGGTACTATTATTATCCCCATTGAAGAACTGAAGGCAGAGAAATGTTGAATAACTTGTCCAAGGTCACACCCAGGCGGATTGCTTCCAGAGTCTGCCCTCTTGATTACTGTGCTAGCTGCCTCTCCATAGCTGCCTCTCCAATGGGCTTTCCTCTATTGGATTAGAAATAGGTGGGGAGAGGGACACAATTAATCAAGTCACACAGACAAATCCCAGCAGGGAAGAGGATATATAGCCACCCTTTTTGGCCCTATCAAGTTGGGAATGTTTCTAATACTCTCAGCGTGCATTGTCTCATTTGATCTTAAAAATGATCAAACCAATATATTAGACAATTATTATTCTCATGTAGCAGATGAGAATACTGAGGTTTGCCGAGGGGAAGCAACTTGCCTTTGATAGGGGTAGCACACTGCAGTCTGAGAGGGAAGCCCACACTCTTCACCTGTATATATACTGCTAAACTTGAAGGATTTATTTCCCGCTTAGGGCCCTGGTGACAAAATGTTGCATGGATTCGGGAGGGGAGTATTTTCAGATTTTTCACATGGAATATAGCCCTGGCCTAAGGCTCCAGTGTACTGATGGCAATGCCAGTTTATTTTGGGCAAGAGGCCATAGATTTTTGGAAGACCTAAGAGTACAGCTGTTCTCACCTGGTTTGTGATTATACACATCATTCCCTGGAGATTTTCAGAAATATCTGGGGTAAGGAACGGAGAGACTTCAGGAAAGACAGGGCTATGGTACAAGTTATCTCTCATGTTCTATTTATTTATTACTGTATCCATAGGCTGGTGAGTACAGCAAAAGACAGATACAGTTTAATCAGTATTACTCAACTGTGTTACTTGTAACCACAAAATCTCAGTGGCATGCAACATTTATTTTTCACTCACATGCCTGGAGTTTGGATGGACTTTAGCTGATTCAGCCTGGGCTGGGTATTCTTGGCTTCAGGTCATGGGTTGGGTCCAACTCTACTCCACTTATCTCTCATTATTCTGGTACCACCAGGTTACCTAGGGCAGGTCTTTTTCATAGCGATGACCAAAATGCAATAGGGATAGGCGAGAACATGTGATATCTCTTTAGGCCCAGGCTTGGAACTTGCCCTTAGTAACTTCCACCCTTTTTGGTCATATCAAGTTACTGGGCCAAGCCCAACACTGGTGGGGTGAGGAAATGTGCTCTTCCCACTGAGGTGAGAGAAGTAGTGGATATTTGCTGACCAATGTTTGAATCTAACACCATCAGGTTTTATTGCAAATCAAAGCCCATGAGGAGAAACAAATACCCTTCAAATGAAATTTGCAAACCTCCTCTGCGTCACAAATACTCAAGCCTCTCACTTCTGTTCTGTACAAACCGGTGATCTGTGTAGGCAGAGAAAAGCAGTAAGGCAACCTTTATCCTCAACTTCCAACAGGTGCAGATGTCTGCTGGGCCTCTTGTTCATGTTACACCCCATTACATAATGACTCTAAATGGGATCTAAGTTCACAACTGGCATGGAGTGCACTCACAGCAATGGAGAGCTCTCATATGGAAAAGTTCTTACAGCACATCCTGTGAGCTTGTCATGCTGGGCGTCCTCCAGCTACACTGGCTGTTATGTGCAAGTCTGTTTTGAGAATTCCTGCTAAGTGCATAATGGCTGGCTTATTGCACACTCATCACTTTGGAAAGAGCTTTTGAATTGTGCTGAGCTTAAAGAGAAAAAAGGGAAATTGGATTTCAATTATCTTCTCTTTTGACCAGGGGCAGGAAAAAATGGAAAAGAAAGGGAGGTGCCTTAAACTGTATGGTTACGTAAGTTAAGAATATAATAAGTCAAGAAAATGACCTACATATGTTTACAAAGGTAGGAGGCGATCCTGATCATTTCTTTGAAGGAAGAAAAACAGCAGAGGACAATTTTGCAATGCATGAATATTAATTGTCTATGGTTAGAAAATACGTGATCAGAAAATATTTAACAAGTAGCTTAAAACGATGGGTTTTCTAGTTTGTTTCAAGATATCAAAGAGACTCCAGGCTTCACATTCCTGACTCCTGGGAATATCATCTGAGGAAAGAACTGGAATCCTTTAAGCAAGTAAGAGACATAGCTCCTGCAGTTTTATGTTGCTCTCTCTTTTTTTTAATTCGTTTACTTCCTTTGTCCTTCAAAATTAAAAACTAATAAACAAAAGTAATGGTAGGCTTTGCCCTGGGATTTTGTTAAATGGAGAAGGATGTCTCTAATTCTCTATTAATTAGTTCTACAGGCATCCACTGAATTTCTGCTCAGGAGGATGTAACAGAAAAGAGAACATGCTTTAGAGTCAGACAGTCCCTTGGACAAGTCATTAGCTTCAGTTTCCTTTTCTGTAGAATCAGGATTATGATGCCTACCTTAAGAGACTATTTTGAATATCAACAAGTAAGTTCCAAAATGGTAATATCACATTATAAAAATTTTAAGCTTGAGTTGGCATGAAATATTGCTCTCCTCCTCATGCCTGTTCTCAGGGGGCACCCTGAGTCACAGAGAGACCATACCTCACCCATCTCTTTGTGTAAATGGCAGGATTGTGGCTAATCTGTAAATCCTCTGTGTTACAATCCTTAGCTAATCCTCAGGGCAGACATCCTCCATGCAGGGACTCAACAATGTGAAATATATTCCATCTTTTGGCCCATCATCTCCACACATGGTTTCCATGGTCACAGCTAAAGAGGAAGAGGGCTATGGGAGGAGGTGTGGGTCACCTGTTAGTTCTTAAGAGCTTCACCAAGCACTTCGACTCATAGCCCATTGGACAGAACTAGTCACATGACCCAGCCTTCCTGTGGGACTGGGAAATGTGAAGAAGCTGGTGGATATTCACCTAGCAGTAAATATCTCTGCCAGAGAGGATTTCAGGAGAACCAGATCCAAGTCTTTGATCAGCCTGACCACAGGCAACTCTAGTGAGGACATTTACTTCTCTGAGTAAGTTGAGCAGAAAGACATACTCTGAATGGTCTCCCACCTCTATAATGTAATAATTATTTTAGGAGCTCAACAACAATGAGAATGATATTAGAATTCAAGGGAAATTTTAATTTTTAAGAATACTCATGAAAGGTAAAGTACAGGGGCTGTAAAGTATCACTGGGCTGAGATTAAGGGAGAAATCCTGGACAACTGTTTCCTGGAAAGCAAGAGTCAAGAGGGTACCAAGAAAGAAAAGAAATTTTGAACAATGTGGAAGTTTTTAAAACAATTTAAAGCATGGCTACAAATCAGTGGCTTCTAGGACACATTCACCCCACAGACATGGGTTTTTTTCCTTGCACAAAGCTTTTTTTAATATTTTAATTAGATGCCAACATTTAAAAATGGGAAATTTTACATAAAAGTCTAGATTTCCTGCTTCTGTTTAAAAATTGGGAGATCAGCTAACATTGAGTCAATAGCAGTTGCCCTGAAATACCTAGCAACCATTACCTGGAAGTGAAGGGCAACTGCCCCTCAATAGCTCTCCAGTTCACCCCAATCCTTACCAATCCCTCTTCACTCATTACATTACCTGATGACTCCTGTAGGCATTTGGGTTTGCCATCTCTGAACTCAATGAGCTGGTCTAAGTTCCTTCCAGCTCTGTGAAAAATCATGTTGTGATATACATAGAGCTTGTTCAAACAAGCAGACATCTCCCAGCACCATTGTAGATCAGCATACACTCTTTTGGAAAGCAATTTAGCAAGGTATCAAGGGCTTTCAAAATGTTTATACTCCTTGATCCTGTAATTTCTTCCTTGAGACTCTACCCTGAAGAACATTCTGAAAATGCTGTAAGTAAAAGTTCATCACAAATTTACTTAAAATAGAAAAAAAATTGGAAACAAACTGAAAAGTTTGTGTAAAAATCTGTAGGTAAACTATGCTATGCATATGTAGCAGATTTTAATGCATAGATAAAAATTAATCTATTCATGAGGAAATAATCAGATAAATATCAATTGAGTGTCATTGTACTAAACAAGAGGCCCACAGTCTTCAAATATGTTAATTCATAAAAGTCAAAGGACAACTGAGGAGTTTAAAGGAGACCTAAGGACATGAAAACTAAAATCAATGCGTTGCCCTTGATAGACTCTCAGATTGGAACAATATTGCTATAAAAGACATTACTGGGGGAATTGGAAAAATCTGAAAAGAACTTTTATTAAATACTTCTATTATATCAATAATAAATTTTGTCACTGTACTGTGATTATAAGGAATATCCCTTTTCTTGGGAAACACTTGCAGAAGTATTTAGGAATAAAGGACCATGAGCTACTCAACTCAATCTCAAATGTTTCAGAAAAAGAATAGTATTAAAAATAATGTATACATAATAGAGATAACATTTAACATGGCAAAATGTTAGCAATTGGTGAATCTGGGTGAAAGATAAATGGGTGCTCACCATACTATTTTTTGCAATTTTTCTGTGGTTTTAAAATTTTTCAAAATACAAAGTTAAAAAAAATCCTCATTTGGAAGATGTTTATGACATGTTAAATGAAAAATTCAGGATCATAATTATGTATCCAGTGTGATCATAATTAAGTTTTAAAAAATCTCTCCAGTTAGAAAACAAGACTAAAAGGAAAATACCAAAACATTAATATCTAAGTTTGGTGGATAGATTAGATTAGGAATGCTTTTATACTTCCATTTTTTTTTTTGTCCTTACATTTTAAATAGCCATTTATCACTTTTATAATGACAAAAAATCATTAGGAAAAAAGGACTTCCAAGTACCACAGGAACGAATGGAATCATTTTTTCCCCACCTCCCCAACTTTGAGCCTGAATCCAAAATCAAGAGCAACGACCAAGGGAAATGGATTCAAGCACTCAGGTATCAATGTTTAAACGTCTATGTTTTAGGGGTTGCCAAGTGACTTTTAATGAAAAATCATAGTATTCCAGGCTAAGAACTCAATATGTAATTCAGATTTAGTGTCACACTGGGACTGCTGGGTGTATTTCAGATTTATGGCCAAGCTAAGGAGCATTGTTGAGTCCGGCTGATTCCTCATAGACTTAGCTTCAGATTCATATGCTGTGAAGTAACAACTCTACTTCCCATCATAGGCCAAATGGGGCTCTTCCAGTGTAGGCCAGGTCAGCATTGATTCAGTCCCCAGGAGGCGGCCTAGCCTGAGACACCCCAGAGACTCTTCCCTCCTCTTTCCAACTAGCTTCTTCTAACTGGACTTATGGTTCTGTCTCCTGTTCTCAAAACCCCATTCATCTCCCAGTCCTCTCTCTTGGGACAAGAGTCCTGCCTCACTCTTGTCTCTGAACTGACTCATCACCCTTAACCGTCCTATTACTTCCTATAGTTTTGGCTGCAGGCATCCTATAAAAGTCTCCTTTCCTTCCATTTCATTGTCTCAGGGAATTCTCTCCAAGCCTGACTCATCCCTGCTTGTCCCTCAAATCCATTACTCTATCTTGCTCTTAGGAGAAGAGGCAAAGATCAGCAGGAGACAGAGGGATCCCAGCCAGCTCTTTCCACCCACCTAGGCTGACATTTCTGATTGTCCTCACTGCAGCCCTGGTTGGGACAAGAGCTTCCAGATTCTAAGGCCCCTGCCTTGCAAAGCCTAGGTTTTCATTTGCCTGAACCAGAGAAGCAGGAGTCAACATTGCCAAATCCCCTCCAGGGTACCAGAGCCCTACCTCACCTTTTAAGCCTACCCTGGTGGTTTCAATAATTCTTAGCTATTTTTTTCTGACTGATCAGACCATCCTGACACTGCCTTCAGAAATATCAACTTCAGTAATCCTTACCGCTTCCTTCTCTCTAAGGTTATGCAAATGACCGAGCTCTTAAATGATTCAAGGCATTAGCCTGGTCTTTGGAATAAGACATCCTACGATCAAATTCTGCCTCTACCACTTAACAGCTGTGAGATCTTGTAGAAGCTCCTCACCTTCTTTCTGTCTCAGTTTCCTCATTTGTACAATGGGGATGATAGTATCTACCAAGTGGAGTTATTGGGAGGATTAAATGACTTAAAATATGTAAAATGCATAGAACAGCCTGGCATATAGCAAATACTATCTAAAGGTTAGCTTTTGTTACTGGTCATGTGTCTGAACTAATAATGGCCATTGTCTTAGGGCTGCATACCCTTGAGATCCAAATATTGTATCACTTCTTTGACATCCTTGGGGTCCAGGAATCCTTAGGGAGGTAAGAAGCTCCTGTGCCTGGGCTCCAGTATCCTTGAGAGCTTCCAGGGACCCTCAGAACACTGGGGTCCCACATTTGGTATCCCCTGTTGGCCTTGCTGCTTTTCCAAAGTCCTCTCCCTTTTCCTTCCCTCTCTAAAACACTTAGCATACTCTCCTCAGGAGGTATAGGTCCTTACAAAACCCCATAATCTGAGTTTTATGAGACTGCACCCAAATAATCACAAAGCCTGGGTACGTGTATGAAATGGAAGAAGAGAGGTGTGCTGGATATTCATTGGTGGTCTCTCTAGATCGCTTTCCACCCTGCAGTCTCAGAAACTGAACTGCATGGACTGTATCAATGAGTTCCCTTGCCTCTGGGTTGGATTAGAAGAGGCAAACATCAGCAGGAGATCAGAGGGCAGGAGAAGGAAGAAGATGGAGTATTTATTCCAACTTCTGGCTCCTCCCCTGCCCAGTTGGCTGCATTTCTCAACAGAAGGTTATAGAAGGGGAGGGTGGCAGCCCTCGCCTGCAACCACAGCTCTTTCCTTTACCTGAATCATTTCTTCCCCTTGCTTCTTTATGCTGGAGGTTGTAATGGCTTCCCATCCCTTGTTGGTTTCCTTTAATGCTGCCCACACCTTCATAAACAGTCCCTTAATTAAACTCTCTTCAAACATTCCTTTCAAGTATGCCTAATGAGCCTCTGACTGATACTAAAGTGAAAATCACAGAGAAAGTAAATACATTTATATTTAAATAAATAACTACCATGTATTTTGCTCTTCCTACATTCCATGCATTGGGCTAAATATTTTTCATGCATTAGCTCATTTAATCCTCACAAATCCTTCTAAGGTAAACGTTGTTACTTCTATATTACAGATATAAAAACTGAGTTTCAAAGAGGTTAAGAAACTTAAACGTAGTGAATAACAGCTGTGATTTGAACCCAAGTCTAGCAGGACTCCAAAGTCCCCGCTTTTAATTGTTATGCTACAATTTATCTTTTCTACACATCAGGTGTTGGGTGGGTTCTTCAGTAGGCTCAAAAGCAGTCCACATTCCCCATTTAAAATCACCCCCAACCAACTCACATCATGCTGTAAAATACTGACTGTGTGACTTCTCCAGATAAAGCAAAAGCCCATGTCCATGGTTGTGCAGTTTCCACCCTTATTCCTATAGAGACAACCAAGAATCATCAACCTCCACTATCCTCTCCTTAGTTTATGTTCTTATCCATAAGTCACTAAGAAAGGAGCAACCAGACATGAATTTTCTAACCTTTGTATCTAATCTTCACAGCTCCGACAGTCTCTGCCTCCCTTCTATTTCAATGGATGAACTATCTTCTTTTCTGTGTAAATGAAACCCTTCCATGTGTCTGGGTCCCACAGTCTAGTTTTCACAAGGATGTGGCTCACACAATTCTGCACCATCAATTTACTCTCTCTAGTGGATATTTCCTATCAGCAAATAACATGGTCCAGTATCTCCAGATAAAACCTAATTCATCCATCATCCTCCTCTAGGTCCTGCCCCATTTTACTGCTTCGCATCACAACAAAACTTCCCAAGGAGTTGTCGATAGTGGCTTTCTCTACTTCTTCACACCCTATTTTTTCCTAAAGACTCTCTAATTTTAGGGAATTATGTCCAAGCCATTCTATTGACAGTGCTCTTCTGAGAGCTACCAGTAACCTTCGTGTGGTCAAACACGATATTTACTCTTCTATTCTCCTCCTTTTAAGCTCACCCTCTCAGCTCATTACAGTTGACCACAATACCCTTCTTGAAAAACAAGCCTTTTAATTTTCTGTAGCATTATATCCTCCTTGTTTCCCTCCTATCACACTGGCCCCTCTTCAGTCTTTGCAAGTACCCCCTCCTTTGCTTGGTTTCTCAGTGTTGGACTGCACACCAGGGATCAGCTCCAGGCCATCTGCTTGTCTCTCTCTATGTGCTCTGTGATCTCACCCAGACCAATAGTGATGCCAATAACTCCCAAATTCATATTTGCACTCTTGATCTATCCTCTGAGTATAAAACTCAAATATAAAACTCCTTCTTTGACATCTCCACTTGGAGGTCTAAAGGGAATCAGAAGCAACTCAAGATAGCCAAAACAGACCTCTTGATTTTTGCCCTCTCACTCGTCTGGCCACATACTCACAAATCTTTCCACCCAAGTTTTTTCCATCTCAGTACCATTTCTTCCTGATAAAAACTAGAAATCGTCTTTGATTCCTTCTCTTTCTTATTCCCTAAACTCTGAGCCTACAAACCAACTACAAATCCTAACCTCTAAGCCTACAAACCAACCACAAATCCATTAGCTTTACCTTCAAAATATTTCTAATATTCATCAACTTCTTACTGTACCACTATTACCTTAGCCCCAGCTAAAATGGTTTCTTGCCTATAGTGTTGCAATAGAACCTAATAGACCTCCATCTGTCCAGTCCCCCTCCAATGCAACCCATTCTTCAAGCATAACCAGAGAAACCTTCTTAAAATAGAAATCATATCACCATCTCCCTCCTTCTTCAGTTCTTCCAGTGGCTTCCTAGTGCACTTAAAATGATGTTCAAATACCCTGTCATAGCCTACAAGAACATCTTAGATGACCTGGCAACTTCTCCAACTCCATCTCCCACCCTTCTCCCTTTGCTCACCATGCTCTGGCTGCACCAGTTGTAAACCTGTTCCTAGAACACATCAAGTTCTTTCCTGCCTTTGTACTTGGTGTATCATCAACCTGGAGACTCTGCTCCTAGATTTTCACATGGCTGACTTCATATCACTTGGCTTCAGTTTAACACTCATCTCCTCAAAGAGGTTGTCCTGATTTGCCAATCTAAATTAATACACCTCACTATGAATCACTCTCAACACATCCACCTATTTTACTTTCCTTAAAGCATTTAGCACCATAGAAATTTATCTTGTTCATTTTCATGTTTATCTTTGTACTGTCAGTTTCCTCATCAGAATGAAAGCTCCACAAGGGTAGGAACTTTACCTGTCTGTCAACTGCTGAACCTTCAGCACTTGGAGCAGAGTCTCAAAACTTTGATGAATAAATGAATGAATAAATCTATAATGACTACAAGCACTAATTAGACTGAGAAGGAAGGAGTGCTGGGGGAGAGAAAGTTTCAGAAGAAAAATAGGTGCAACAGAATGAAAGTCATGTTCCAGTCCTGCTGGCTCCCTGAAACTTGTGAGTGACATTCAGCCTCAGGGATCATGGGAGCAAACATGAGGTGTTTACCTGAAGAGAGCCTTTGTCCTCAGGCAGACCTTGGCCAGCATTTGCTCCCTAACTGACTGCACACAGATCCTTGCTGAGATTAGGGCTACTCCTGCATTGGCATTTGATCTACAGGTGCCTGATGGACATGGGCAGGGCATGGGACATCAAAAGTAGTAGTCTGCTATAATCATATATGAGCAAGTACTCATTTGTTTCTAATTAACCTGTTACAGTATCACCCTCCATTTTTCACAAAGTTTTTTGTTCTACCAAATGGAATGTAAATTTAATACAGAATCAGCTTAAAATGAAACTATGATGTGGACATAGGATGTGGTTTAAGAGAGAGCACCGACCTTGATTCTGCCAGGAATTGCTTAGAGATCCTATGCTTGAGTCAAAGGAATGTGTCTCTATTAGTGGAACTCTATCCATTGGAATCAAAGACAGAATAAGAGAATATGCTAGTTTCGATTGGCAGCAGAGTGTCTTCTAACCCTCCAATAACAACCACTTATGAAATATATGAAATAGGTTAAGATTCCTAAGAACATGTATGCTGTTTCTTATAACAAGTTTTCAAACTGGCTATAGCCATCATATTCCACATACTGTAAATGGCACCTACTAAGTGATTTCTGGAAAAGTTGTTCAACCTTCATGTGACTCAGTTTCTTTGTCTATAAAATGGAGCTAATAATATCCCTCAAGAAGAAGAGTTTTATTCCTAGTAAGAATGTGGAAAGTTGCAAGAGACAATTGTTACCACCTTAGCAACAGGAACAATCAGGAAAATATATCAAACATAGCTTTTAAAACCCATCAAAGAACTAAGGATGTCCAGAAACCTAAAAGAACTAAATTCCTGAAAAGAAAAGGCCCTTCCTAGGAGAGACCTATAGTTGCTTTCATCCCTAACAAAGCAGAAGCAATCTTCCATAGACAGGGGTAAGGAGAAACTAGTTCAATGTTTAAGAAACTTTTACATGCATCTAAGGGCTGGCAAGATAGATTAGAATCCCAAGCAACCTTTACTACAGAATGCGTATGTGCCCAACCACCTTCTCTTTCCCAGGAGCATTCACTAAGCACAGGAGAATAGTATGCCAAAAGCTGGGGCAGGGTAGAAGAGCTGACATATCTTCCAGATGCAAGGCAGAGGCTGGAGGAAGGACAGAAATGCTCAGATAGTCCCCCAAAATGCACAGAGCCTTCTTCAAGTTCAAAGCAGCATTTTGCAGAAGACTGAGGGCAGAGCAGGAAAGCTGAGAGAGACACCCCTTGGAACACAAGTCCTTCCAAGTGCTCGGTAGTAGCCTGCAAAAATCTGAAGGTAGGGCAATAGGATAGATAGATATAACCAGAGGCATAGAAAACCAGGGTTGGGGCTAGAGAGCAAAGAGAATTCCCCAATGAACCAATAAGCAAGAGGCTAAATTATACAGGAGTGAAAACTCCCTATAGCTGAGAAATTTGATGCCTAGTCTGTAACAAATAAAGAGATCTACAGAGTGCCATCAGATTTCAAATGCCCAGCTGAAAGAAAATTCATGATTCTGCCCTCTAAATATAAGAAGGCAGTGGTGAACTGAATCTGAGTATACTTTAAGTAAAGCCCAAACCCAGCATAGCTACAGATTCAATTGATTTAGCACCTCATGCTAGTAGTCTAACAGAGAAGAACAAATGTGCTTTTCTAAGGGTCAATATTATTTACTTCAGTCTCTCCTCTTCTTTTACACACAATACCTGGCATTCAATTTAAAAGTATTAGAACTGTGAAAAAGCAGGAATAAGTGATGCTAAATCAAGAGAAAAAAAGTTAATAGACACAGACAGAACAAAAGGTGACCCAGATATCATAATTATCAAACAAGAACTTTAGAATAACTATGTTAAATACACTACAGTAGAAAATTGAACAAGTGCAACAACAGAGAATATCAGCAAACATAGAAAGTATACAGAAAAAAATTGTAGAAATGAAAAGTGCAATACCAGAAATGAAGAATTCCTTCAGTAGGCTTAACAGCAGACTGAGTTTTCTCCAACAGAAAAATTGAGTAAATTTGAAGGCACATCAAGAGAAATTATCAGAATGAAACCAAAGAGAAAAAAAATTTGTTAAAATGGAAGATCGTCAGAAATCTAGAAAACAATATTAAATGGTCTAACACACATGTAATTGGAGTCATAGGAGGTGACAGGGACTGAATGGAGCGAAAGAAATATTTGAGAAAATGAAGGCTGAGAATTTTCCAAAACTGATGGAAACAGCAAACCACATTCAAAAAGCTCAGAGAACCCTAAGAAGGTAAATCCAAAGAAAACTCCACCTAATTTCATATTCAAACTGCTGACAACCAAAAGTAAGGAAAATCTTGAAAGCAGTCAGGAACAAAAGACACATTACATAAAGAGTGAAAAATACAATTGTGTTAGTTTTAAACTTTTATGTACTCCAGAAAAGGCCATGTTCTTTTAATACATATTAATCCATTCTTATAATCCAATCCAATAAGTGTGGACCTATTGTAGATGGAAACTTTTGATTAGGTTATTTCAATTGAGATGTGACCTGCACCCTTCAAGGTGGGTAGCAGTCCCCTTACTGGAGTGCTTTATAAGAGGATAAAAAATCCAGAAAGTCAGAGAAGCCCCAGAGGAGCTGAGGGATTAAATTAAGAGAAGCTCATGAGGAAAGCCCCAGAGAATTTAGGAGAGGACCCACGGAAGCTCAGAGAGGAAGCCACTGGAACCAGAAGCTGAAAGCAACAAAACCCAGGAGCAAAGGACCAACAGACACTGGCCATGTGTCTTCCCATGTGACAGAGGTATCCCAGATGCCAGGAGCCTGTCTTTAGAGTCCAGGTATTATCCTGTTGATGCCCAAGTTGGACATTTTCATGGCCTAAGAACTGTAAATTGTAAGTTAATAAATTGCCATTGTAAAAGCCAACTCATTTTTAGTATATTGCATTCCCACTGCTTTAGTAAACCAAAACAATGACTTTTTGACTTCTTATAAAGAAGAAATGAAAGTCAGAAGACAATTATTAGGGACTGAGTCAAATCTCCCACAAAAGGCATGTTTAGGCCCCTACCTCCTGGGCCTTTGGACATGAATCCATTTGTAAATAAGAACTTTAAAGATATTATTAGTTAGGGTGTGCCCAAACTAAATGAGGGTGGGCCTCAATCCAATATAGCTGAAGCCCTTATAAGCAAAGGAATTTGGACACGGGAGAGAAGCCACAGGAGGATCAAGAAACCAAAGTCAATGAAACCTGAAGGAGAAAGGAGAGGACATCACTATGGGCATTGCCATGTGACAGAAAAGCCAAGGACCAAGGATCCCCAACAGCAAGCTCTACAATATCCCAGTCTTTGGGCAGAAAGTATCACCTTGCTGACACCTTGATTTTGGACTAGCCTCAAAACCACGAGCCAATAAATTCCTATTGTTTAAGTCAACCCATGGCATGGTATTTGTTTTAATAGCTGGGAAACTAAAACAACAATGGATTAGCATCTTTAAAGCAGAAAAAGGGTTTGTTTGGTTTTTTTTTTTAAAAAAAAAGAGGTCTTAGAATTTTATATCCAACTTTGCTCCCAAACTTCACCCTTGGTTGTGTATTGGAGTTCAGGGATATGCCTAGCTAAGCTTTTGCTTTGCATACAAAAAGCCTCCTAAGATGTTTACCAGATCCAAAGATCCACCCACTCCTTCAGCAATACTAGGGATCAGTTCTGATGCTCTTAAGAGGAGCATCTTTCACTCAACTGAGTGGTTTTCAACCCCAGGTGCCCATTAGAATCACCTGGGGATCTTTTTCAAAATTTTGTACATCCAAACCCTATACCTTGAGATTCTCATTTAATTGTTCTGGGGCAAGGCCTGGTATTGGTGTTTTTAGTTTTGTTTTTTAATTTACCAAGAAGATTCTAATGAGCAGCCATAGTTGTGAACTATTGCTAAAATAGAATTCTTTTTCCTTTTATGACAGATAGGATTTTAAAAAGCAACATTATTTCTTATGTTAAACATTATGCATCAGTTTCCTAATTGTTTTGAAAATGGTAGCAAGATTTCTATTTCAGCTGAGGTACCCTCAAATTTGCATATTGGGTGCATATTGGAATCACCTGGGGAGTTTTAAAATATACTGATGCCTGGGTCCCCAGAGATTTTGAGTTACAGCTTGAGCATCTGGATTTTTATAAGCTCCCATATTCTTGAAATATTAAAGGATTTGAGTTCCTAGGAAGAGACTTAGGAAGTCAGACCAACCCGTGGTTACTATGGAGAGCAAGCAAGAACAGATGGAGTCAGATACACTTCCATGTCTCTGGCCTGCTGACATTGCCCCCATATATGCTCAGCTACCACTTTCTTATCTCAAAAGGGCATCCTTGGGCACCCCTGGCCCAATGTAAGCCCATGTCCAGCTGGCTGCCTACTTCATGCTAAAAGCTCTCCATACAGAGATCTCACATTTCCCCCTATCCTTTTATGTCCAGCCACAACACAGAAAACCCAATACACAAAGCCGAAGGGGTTGTCAGAAAACAAATGGCTGTTGCTGTTGGGTCTATTAGAGGTGGCCAGCAAAAGCCCATCAGGGAGCTGTGGATTCCTGAGCATTGCTACAAGGCTGTCAGGCCATGCAGCAACTGTCACCACAGTAGGAAAAACAGCAGACTGAATACTGAGTTGCACTGTCCCTCCTCCACCGTCCTTTCATGGTTTGGGAGGACACCCCAGAGCCATAAATCCTGTGTTGTCTACATTAATGCTGCCTCCTTTGCTTGTGCAAATTCATTGCAAGGGTCCTACCATTCAGTCAGGGGGAAGATTTAATTGCTGCACAATTCGAATGCCAAGTTCCACTGATTGCTGGAAATGCAATTTCTGTTCTCTGATATTATTGCTTCTGGGGTTTACGGTACATCCACAATTCTCTTCACCTTTGTTTTTTCCTCTTTATTTATTTTCTCTCCTTTAAAAAGTTCAGAGTTCCTCAAAGGCTGCTCTCCAAATCATATGTCTACATCAGTTAGGGCATCTGTCAAAATCTCAGGCTTCTAGGCCTACCATGAACCCGCTGAAATATTAGATATTTACATTCTTAAGAAGGACATTAGGTTATTGTAAAAGTTGAAAACTATTGATTTGAGGCAGTATCATGTGGCCTGGGAAACCAAGCTTCCTGTGCTCTAATCCCAAGCTCTGCAGTTTACTCGTTGAGTAACCTTAAGTATCTTCTCTTGGTCTCAGTCTCCTCCCCTATAAAATAGAGCTGGTATATAATCTACCTACTGTAGGTTGAATTATGTACCCCAGAAAAAACATGGTCTTAATCTTAATCCATTCCTATGGGTGTGAACCCACTGTAAGTAGGACCTTTTGAAGATATTTTTAGTTAAGGTGTGGCCCAATTGAATGAGGTTGGGCCTTAATCTTATTCCTGAAGGCTTTATGAAGACAAAGCCACATGGAAGACTAGAAGCTGGAAGTCCACAGAACCCAGAAGAGAAAGGAGAGCACATCACCATGTGATGGAAAAACCAAGGTCCAAGGATCACCAGCAGCCAGCCCCAGAACCCCACAATCTTCAGGAACAAAGCATCCCCTTGCTGATGCCTCAATTTTGGACTTCTCCTAGTCTCAAAACTGTGAGCCAATAAATTCATGTTGTTTAAGCCAACCCACTGTATGTTATTTATCTTAGCAGCTGGGAAACTAAGAGCCTACCTTATAGGCTGGCTGTGGGGATTAAATGAGCTAACTTAACATAACATGGTTAGAAGAATGCCAGGCAAGTAGTAGGAGGTCATCATTGCCAATCTGTTTAGTAAGAGAATATTATCCTCATGAAACATCAAAGAATAAAATAAGGGAGATGTTAAAAGTTGCAGAAGTTTGTAACAGAAATACAAGCACTGAAGTGCTTCAGGGGCATCACTTTAGAGTAAGATTGGGATGGAAACACTTCACTATTTACTAATTAAAAGAAATTCAATTCACCCATCCAAAAATTGGAATCAATGGTACTGCCTTGCTAATTCATTAAAGTACTTTTCTTTTTTAATGTAATTGCTACACACATATGTATGTATATAGATATACTATATATATATAATTGTATATGAAAAAAGGCATGTAATCATATATGTGTTCATTTTTCTTTTTTAAATTACGTTTACCAATAATTGAGCAGATAGAGTTCCTAGATGCCCCTTTTGCTCATCCCCACATTTCTTGCCCCAATGCACATGTTGCCCTATTATAAATATCTTGCATTAGTGTGCTACATTTGTTACAACTGATGAATCAATATTGACAGATTATTGTTAACTCTTTGTTTTGTAGTTTCATTGGTTTTGACAAAGGCATACTGTCATGTATCCACCATTACAATAGCATACAGAATAGTTTCACTGCCCTAAAAATTACCTGTGCACCTATTCATCCCTCCCTCTCTACCCCTTAACCCTTGGCAACAACTGATATTTTTACTGTCTCCATTGTTTTGCCTTTTCAAAATGTCATATAGCTGAAATTGCTTTCACTTAGCAATATGAGTTTAAAGTTCCTACATGTCCCTTTGTTGTTTGCTAACTCTGAATAATATACCATTGTATGGAGGTGCCAGTTTGTTTATTTCATTCACCTACTGAGGGACTTCTTGGTTGCTTCCAGTTTGGGCAATTATGAATAAAGCTGCTGTAATATAAACATTCATGTTCAAGTTTTTGCATGGACATATGTTTTCAACTCATTTAGGTCCATACCTAAGAGCACAATTGCTGAAGCATGTAGTAAGCCTATGTTTAGCTGTATAAGAAGCTGCCAAACTGTCTTCCAGAGTGGCTGTACCCTTTTGCATTTCTACCGTCAGTGAATGACAATTCCTGTTGCTCCACATCTTCACCAGCATTTGGTGTTTTCAGTGTTTTGGATTTTAGCTATTCTAATAGGACTGAAGTGGTATCTCACTGTTTTAATTTGAAATTCCCTAATGACATATGATGTCGAGCATCTCTTCATATGCTTATTTTCCATTTGTATATCATCTTTGGTGAGGTGTCTGTTTAGATAATTTCCCTATATTAAAGTTAGATTGTTTGTTTTCTTATTGTTGAGGGTTCAGAGTTCTTTGTATATTTTGGATACAAGTCCTAATCAGATATGTGTTTTGCAAATATTTTCTCCCAATCTGTGGGTTGTCTTTTCATTCTCTTAACAGTGTCTTTCATAAAGCAGAAGTTTTTTGTTTGTTTGTTTGTTTTAGTTTTAATGAAGTCCAACTTATCGATGTCTTCTTTCATGGATCATTCTTTATTGTACCTAAAAAATCATTGCTGAACCCTGGGTCTTATAGAAGTCTTATAGAAGTTTTAGAATTTTGCATTTTACATTTACATTTAGGTGGATGAATTACGTACCCCAGAAAAACATTTTTCCATTCCTATTGATGTGAATCCATTGTGAATAAAGCCTTTTGGAGATGTTATTTTAGTTAAGCATGCGGCAAACTGATTCAGGATGGCTCTTAATCCTATTACTGGAGGTCTTATACAGAACACCACAGGGAGAAAGCCACCAAGGAGGAGTAGAAGTTGGAAGTCAGTGGAACTTGGAAGAGAAAGGAGAAGATGCTGCCATGTGCATTGCCATGTAACAGAAAAGCCAAGGACCCAAGGATTGTCAGCAGCCAGCCCTCAAAAACCACAGACTTCAGGGAGAAAGCATCACCTTGCTGAATCCTCCATTTTGGACTTTTCCTAGTCTCAAAACCATAAGCCATTAAATCCCCATTGTTTAAGCCAACCCGTTTCATGGTATTTGTGATCACAGCCAGGGAACTAAGACAAGGTTTATGATCCATTTTGAGTTAATTTTCATGAAAAGTATAAGCTCTGTGTCTAGACTATTTGGAGGAAGGGAGGTCATGTGGATGTTCAGTTGTTCCAGAACCCTTTATTGAATTGATTATCTTTTCTCCATTGAATTACCTTTATTCCTTTGTCAAAGATCAGTTGACTATATTTGTGTGTACTGATTCCCGAGTTCTGTATTCTGTACCATTGAAATGTTTGCCTATTTCTTTACCAATACCATACTGTCTTGATTGCTATAACCTTACAGTAAGTCTTGAGATTGGATGGTGTCAGTTCTCCTCCTTTCTTCTTACTCAGTTTTAGTTTGGCTATCCTGGGTCTTTTGCCTTTCCATATAAGCTTTAGAATCAGTTTTTCAACATCCACAAAATAACTCACTGTGATTTTGTTTGGGACTGTATTGAATCTACAGATCACATTGGGAAAACTGTCATATTAACAATATTAAGTCTAGTCCTATCCATGAACATGGACTATTTCTCCATTTATTCAGATCTTTGATGTCTTTCATCAGTATGTGTTTTCTTTTTTTCCCCCAAAAGCTCTTCCTCTTCCCTTCTACCTTTGCCAATCTCCTATGACAGGTATTTTCTTACTTTTCTCTGTATCCAAGTACTCCTATATTGATGCACATGTGCATATATGTATATAAATATATCCCCTCTCTCTTTCTTTCCTACCCCACTTCAGCATACACAGGTATGAATATATATATACACACACAGAGACACTTTTAAATTATTGTCTCCTTATGAAAATGGAATTCTGTCATATAGACTTTCTTGGTTCTTGATTTTCTCATTCAATAATCTCTTAGAAATAACCCTAAGAGATTTAGTCCTGTCTTAATCTTTTATTTTAAAAATGAGTATGTAATATCTGGTTGTGTGGCTCAACACAATTTATTCAATAATTCCCCCATATCTGGTCATTCAATTTGTTTTCCACTTTTTGCCCCAACAACCATCATTGTAGTAAATCTTCTTGTAAATATGTTCTTGGGTAAATTCCCAGGAATGAAATTTCAGAGTCAGAGGAATTTATGTAATTTCGAATTCAGTAGGTTTTGACAGACTGCTTATTCAGAAAATGCAGTTACTGCACTATTTTTTTGTATCACAAAAGCATGGGTGGAAAATTTCCTCCATACCTCTGCTATAAATTGCTATGATCACTATGTTACTTTTTCCTCATTTCCCTAACTACTAGCTGAATTTGAGCATATTGGTTTATATTTGCCAGCCATTTGGATTATATCTTTTGTTAATGATTTCTGCCTGTATTTGGGATTTTATTCTGAATGATTGCTCTTTATTGTCAATTCATAACATTTCTTTGAATTTTACAGATGTTATCCTTGGGCTGCCATCTTTGTTACAGCTGTAGTTTTACAGATCTATCATTTTCTTACTGCATTTGTCTATGGGTCACTTTGTTCTTGGTTTAGTTTTCCCCCTGTTCTGGTTTGTTAATGCTGCTGTTAAGCAAAATACCAGAAACAGATTGGCTTTTATAAAAGGGGGTTTATTTGGTTACACAGTTACAGTCTTAAGGCCATAAAGTGTCCAAGGTAATGCATCAACAACTAGGTACCTTCACTGGAGGATGGCCAATGCGTCCGGAAAACCTCTGTTAGCTGGGAAGGCACGTGGCTGGCATCTGCTCTGGAGTTCTGATTTCAGAAGGGCTTTCTCCCAGGACATTCCTCTCTAGGCTTCAGCTCCTCAGAAATGTCACTCTTAGTTGCTCCTGGGGTGTTTGTCCTCTCTTAGCTTCTCCGGAGCAAAAGTCTGCTTTCAAAGGCCATTTCCAAAATGTCTCTGTAAGTTGCAGCTCCTCTCTCAGCTCCTGTGCATTCTTCAAAGTGTCCCTCTTGGCTATAGCAAGCTCACTCCTTCTGTCTGAGCTTATATAGTGCTCTAGTAAACTAATCAAGGCCTACACTGAATGGGCAGGGCCACACCTCCATGGAAATTATCTAATCAGAGTTGTCACCTATAGTTGGGTAGATCTCATTGCCATGGAAACACTCAAAGAACTACAATCTAATCAACACTAATAATGTCTGCCCACACAAGATTGCATCAAAGAACATGGCGTTTTGGGGGACATAATACATCCAAACCAGTACACCCTCTAAAGCATTAATGACCAACAGCTCTAGGGAATATTTTTAAACCAAAGGAATCAGAGTCAAACAAGAGTGACAACAACTCATTCCCAGAATACTGTAGATAGAATGAACATTGCAGCAAGGTGAAGAACTCACAGAGAACCAAGATTGTCCATTCTGGAGACAAGAAGATTGATCAGAGGATTAAGAGATAGAGAAAAATAAAAAGCCATCTCAAATATCTGAACAGCTTCTTGTGGAAGAAGGGTCACAAGTGATAGAACTAGGCCAAAGGAAAGCTACAGTAGGCAGATTGGACTTGATATAAGAAGAATGTCCCAATAGCCATGGCTGCCCCAAAGTTAATTGGTAGCCTCAGAATATAGAGTATTCCATTGAATCTCTACAGATGACCAACATAAAGATGGAAAACTCTTAGGAATGGATATTATGAACAGATTTCTATCATTCAGGAAAACTAAAACCAGTTCAGGTACTTCAAAGAAAATGAGCTTTAATATAGATAATTTTGTGATCTCAAAACAGTTGGAAGGGCTGGAGAAATGAAAAACAAGAGGCAGCAACTGGCTTTCAGCTTCACTGCTACAATTATGATCTTACAAGACAGAGACAGGAACATGCCAGACCCCAACTTCCCAGCTCCCCTGCAGCCCCAAGGCAGTTGAGTAACAGGAAAACTCAGAAGCCACTGCAAAAATATCATATATGCAAAGTCCACGTAACCACACATTACCACTAATAGAGGAAAAAGAAAATGACTCTTACCTCTACTCTGCCTTCGTGTAAGTGCATCTTATTGACAGAACATAAATGATATTCATTTGACTGGAAACAAGGGATTCTGGAAAATGTAGTTTACAGACTTTTAGCCCCTGCAATACAGAGGAGAGTTAGAGAATTAGAAGGACAGGATAGGAGACACTGGTTGTCAAAGAAAGCAACATCCAATAAGGATTCAAGTATCGGTTGGAGAGATGATGGAGAGGTGTTCTTGGTGCCATGTGACCTGCTTAAAATGTACAGAGGTGGGATTCCACAGTACACTGCTCAGTCCTTCCCCCTGGAATTGCTTTTAAAGGCCAGTTTTGTATAACAACCATCATGAAACCCTTGAGTATTCTCTATTCCTGTCCTTGGAAAGCATGAACTGCCCTTTTAACTACTATGGCAACTCACCCACCTCATCCGTCTTTTAGAATCTGTGAAAACTGTACTTAAATCAATCTCATTGCACTAAAACTAAAGAACATCATTGTTACTTCTGAAAACACAAAGATATTATTCAATTCCATAAACATGTGTTGAGGAGCACCATATATGAGTTATTAGGGTGTTTTTAAAGCCCAAAGGGCCCAGCTGACCACTGTTGTAGGCACAACCATGTGCTGCAATGCTTCTTCTACACAGCCACAGAATTACCAAGGTGGCCTCTGAATTCCAGGAAAAAGAGAAACTGTGTCCTTCCTTCTTGGGTAAAATACATGATGGCAGTTGTATGGGTCTCCCACCTCTACCTCATTTATGCACCAAGCTTCAGCTCTCAAAAGGGCAGAGTCAGCAATACAGAAATGTATGCCAGATCCCAGTCTTTCCTCATCCCATGGAAAGATATGCCAGGGCCAGTGAGTCAGTAATGGAGGTGTGCTTTTCAGATCTTACGGGTGGGGGGTGGGGGTGGGGGAGACTGCCACAAGGAGTACAGCTAATGACTGAGCATTGTGCAGGCACGAGGGCTTGGCCATTTCTGTTCAATGTGTAACTTTTCTATATGCGATTTTTGTGCCAGCCTCCCCATTGGATGGGTCAAGACTTTCTCAGAGCTGCATCATAATCTGAGATTTTTCCTCCCAATCTTTGTTCCTTCCATCCTTCCTTCCTTCCTCCTTCCTTCCTTCCTTCCTTCCTTCCTTCCCTCCTCCCTCCCTCCCTCCCTTCTTTCCTCCTCTCTTTACACAGGCGTCAGAGCCATATTGTAGTCTAAAGGCTTTCCCTGCTTCTCCTACTTCCTTTTAACTTATTGTGCACTTGTAACAGTTTTTGGCATCTTCTCAGAGGACCTAAACTGATACATTCAGGGCATTTGTTAGTCACAGTGTGGGTGATTAAATAGTACATTTCATCCATCCAGACTGGAGCTAATTTGGCTGGGCATCAAATAATGATCCCCAAATTAGAATTATGAAATTAATCTTTTATGAGAACTCTTCCTATATCTTATCAAAGGGAGAAGAGTGGACGTCTACAGGAACAGAGAACTGGGGGACGTTTGGCTCAGTGTGTGTGCACTTCAGATTTTAAGATTTTAGGACTTTAGGCAGGAGACAAAGAAGTAAATGGTTAAGCAGCAGGTCAGCAATCCATTCTCTTCTGCTGGAGGATACCTCTGGGATATAAAGTAGGTTATCTGGTCAAAACCTTCTTGTGAGCAAATCAATAACAGAGCTTCTGGCAAGCAAACTAATGTTTTTGTTAGAGGGAGAATCCTTATCTATGGAATACTTTTAGAAGAATATTCCTCATTGTCTAAGATTGCTTATGGCAAACTAACCTAGGATCCATTGATTCATGGATATTTCAGAATTGAAATATCTCTCTTTTGTGTAAGCTATGATTGCGCCCATCATCTAGAAACCCCATATGTTGAGCTGAACCTAGAACATCTCCTGATCCACAAGAAGGACCTGTGGAGCTGCACTGGAGGTCCTAGGTATCTCTCTTCTTTGCCTGTGCCTTGTGGTTACTTATATCCCCAACATTAGTAGTAGTAAAGCTTGATACTAGGTAAATTCTCTGATCTGATACCCTGATCTGTTGTGCTATCTCAAGGCACACACTGAAACTAACATCCCTATGTCCACTCTGTCTAGCCCAGTATCTACTGGCTATCATGAGAGTTTGAGAAGAAATATATTAAGCATGATTTTGGTCCTCAGTGAGCTGATGGCCTTAAGTAAGGGACATGAAGTATACTCAGGATATGATTAGAGAAGAATATGGAATGTTACAAAATATTTTCAAAGCCTTTCAATTCAGGGCTGCACTATAATTTTTTTTTTTTTTTTTTTTTGACGCCTCACAGGGCTAGATCCAAGTTCCGTCTCCCATTCCACTAGTCATGTGATCTTAAGCAAATTATGACCCCCCCAAGCCTCAGTTTCCTCATCTGTAATATGGGGATAATACCAGAACCTACCTTCTTTGTTTGTTCTGAACAGCTCTCTGTACAGTGCTGACACACAGGAAGTGCTTAGAGATAGCTAGTATTTTTAGCTATTTGTCTTTCACACATACTAATCACTAAGCCACGTGTGAGGCATGGGGAATAAGAACGACATAGTCTCTGACCTTAAAAACATTCAACTTCAAAAAAAAAAAAAGATACACACTGTCATGTGTGCACCACTCTTTGTACTACAATTCAGAAACCAAGTTTTGCTTGTAAATCACAGAACTGTTGTTTTGCAGAAATTTATTTTCCCTCATTTCCCTTCCAGCATGCCACCTAATACCATTTACCTGTCCTTTTGCCTGCCATCTTCACTTTATTTTTACCTCTTACCACAAGGAAGAAAGAATTAGCACACTTTCTTGCTTTTGAACAGAGGTGTTCATATACTCACACTCAAACACTGTAATTCTCTTCGAGTTAGGAAGAGAAGGGGGAAACTGAAGCACAAACAAGATAAACTGGACCAACCAAAGTTATAGCAGCTTTACTAGCAGGACAGTCTAGCACTTGGGGTACCTAATTTGGAATACATGATCTAAAAGTCAACCTCTGCTGCTTTTCCCCCAAGTCTCAGCACGCAGCTACAAATATGAGTCAAACAGAAACACATGGCAGCATGTAGGATAGTGGAAGCCACAGGCTCATAGCACATAGAAGGTGGCCAGAGATTTATTTGGTCCGACATTTCCACTGTACAGATAAGGAACTCTAGGTGCAAGAAGTGATTCAAGGTCGCATAACTATCTGTAGTCTATGAGAAATAGGACTCAGTTCTCTAGATCCCTAATCCAATGCTCTTTTCTCAATGACTATTACCTCTTGGGCATTTAAACTTTATCTGCTTCACTTTTTATAGCTGCTTCTGTGTAACTCTCACCAAGAACAAACTGAAACAAGGTAGCCCTTATCTCCTCTTTGTTCACAGCAAGGATATGATGCAGACAGTAGGCATCAAGTGAATTGTCAAAAAGCACTATAATCTTCTACCTGTGGGCCTTTTCCTTATATTTTTACCATATAACTTGCCCTCTCCTGTCTAACAGCACTAGTATAATTCCACATTTATTGTTCTCTCCAGAGAGGGAAGAAGCATGATTTATAAAGTTGGTGAAGGGTGCTGAAATTTTCAGTTTCAAGAAGCAAGAAGTGGTGGTGACTTTTAAGTGAGTCTCTCATACACAGACTCAGTCCCTCTACAGTTATTATTTGTGGTCATTTGCATTACTGCCCCCAATATTTAATCCCTTCCTGAACCCACACTCGTTTCCATGTGTGGTGGATTTGTTCTGTCAGCTTAGCTGAGCTAAAACTACATTTCCCAAAATGGCCTTCTCTGTGTGGTCATGGATTAAGTCTGTCACAAGAAAAATATATGAGTTTTAGAATAGGGAAGTGAAGCAGCAGCCCAGCAGCCCCTTTTGTATGTGTGTGTTCTAAAAATGGTTGTAGGATCTGACAATGCTGAACCTCATGTACGACGTTACCGATCTGCTGGCTCACGTTGTTGGCATGAAGCTGTAGCCAGCCTCACAGCTCCTCCAGCTCCTGTCAGAAATATTCCTTCACCTTCTACAACTCCTGTGCCAGGTGTGTGCAACTCTATGGCAAAGGGCACCAGCTTCTCCTACAAGTCACCCATGTCTTCACAGTTGGAAGCAGAAGACTGATGTTTGTTCCTGTTGGTCCTTGCTCTTTCCCACATTATGTCTAACTTTCCTTCCCAACTGCTGGCCTTGAAGACCTCAGGTCCAACATTAGACACGGAGGCAACAGCCTTACATAGACTTCATAATCAATTCCCGCAATTGTGTAAGTTCTAATCCCTATAATAAATCCCCTATTCTGTATCACTCATGTAGCTCTGATATTCCAACCAAACCCTAAATGACATACCAGGTGACTTTGCAGTTGCCTTTTACTTCCACTAGCAGAGTAAATTTCTCCACCTCTTGACTTTCGATTTGACCAGGTGTTTTAGTTCCCTAGCTGCTGAAACAAAGAGCACATAATGGGTTGACTTAACAACAGGAGTTTATTGGTTTATGGTTTCAGAGGCTAGAAGTCTTGCTCCCTCCTGAGGTCAGTATCTTCTGGATAACCATAAATCTTTAGGGATCGTTGGCTTTTCCATCACATGGCAGTGCACATGGTAACGTTGTCTCCTTTTTCTTCTGGGTTCCATTCACTTCCAGCTTCTTGCTTCTCCTGTAGCTTCTTTCCCTATATGACTATTATTCTGTTTATAAAGGACTCTAGTAATCTGGTTTAAAGCCCAAACTGATTCAGTTGGGTTACGCCTTAACTGAAGTAACATCTTGAAGAGATCTTATTTACACTGGCTCCACACCCACCAGAATGCAGACCAAGATCAAAAACATGTGCAAACTGCAGTACCCAATTCGATCCACCACACCAGGTAACTCACTTTGATGTTATACAAGCAAGGACTTGCCCAGTGATGGCCCCTCTTACAGCTCTGCCACCACCATGAGAAGACTGTGCTCGGACTGGCTCCTGGTCCAGAAAAGGGTGAGATTCATGTGGTGCATAGTCTGCCCAGCCATCATGGCCTGAAGCAAAACTTCCCTAGCCAGGTTTTAGGCCACAGTGAAAAGTAGACCACCAATCATTCCCCAGCCTAAATCAACTAACCCCAGCCACAGTAACAATAATTCTTTTTTATAAAAACCACTGAGTTTTGAGGTGATTTGTTGTATAGCAATAACTAACCAAAATACTGTTACAGAGACTTCATGTCAGAAAACAGATTCTAGACATCTCCAACTTTTGCCAAAGACATAACTTTGTGTATTTTTAGGGGACTTGAACAACCATTCACTAAAAATCTCTGGCTTTCTATTTCATTTTATAATGTCATTGTAAAGCATGCAAACTTTGAAGGTAGACGGTTTGGGTTGCATTTTGGCTCAAATATTTATGAGATGTGTGAGAACATATTTAACCTCTACAAACCTGTTTCTTTATCTATACCATGGGGATGAGATATTACCCAGTTGGTTTTTGCAAGTTATGAGGCAAAATGCTTAGTATAGCCATCACACATATGATGTGTTCAATAGTCATTAGCTAGCATTATATGCATGTGTATGTTTATGTGTGTATGCATTACTTTAAGTATAGTGCTTCCAAGTGTTCATTTACTATTTTAATTGACATTCATTTGCAACCTATTGAGTGTTAAATGTCCATCAAACAGATTGTGTGACAAGCATCTGTAATGGGCTCAAGAGATACATAGAGGATCAAGTCCCAGACTCACCTTTGCTCAATTTTAGCTACTCTCCAAATAAATAAATCACTTCTGAAACACAATATTTCTGTCTTGTCGTGGGAACCAAGGCCTGCGTAGCTAACAAGAGACACATTTTTGACTATAGATCCACTATAGGAGGTGACCAGAGAGATAAAATGTTCTGTGATTTGGGGAGCTGTCTATTCTGTTCAGCTAAATTATCATCATAACATCTTTTATTTCAAATCTTTCAACTGTTATGTGGGATAATTACAGTATTTATATTCTCACTTGTGGCTTCTATTTTATTCCCAACTGTAATTTTTTTCTTTTGAATGTATGATATAAAAAATAATTGAGGTGGGAAGGGCAAGATGGCAGACTGGTGAGCTGTATGTTTTAGTTACTCCTCCAGGAAAGTAGGTAGAAAGCCAGGAACTGCGTGGACTGGACACCACAGAGCAATCTGACTTTGGGCATACGTCATACAACACTCATGAAAACGTGGAACTGCTGAGATCAGCGAAATCTAACAATTACTCTAAGAAGCCCAATACAGAAAGCTTCAAAGACCTGCAATTTGGGCAGGTCAAGTCAAGAGCAGAACTAGGAGAGCTCTGAGACAAAACGCAATAATCCAGTGGCTGAGAAAATTCACTAAACACCACAACTTCCCAAGAAAAGGGGGGTGTCCACTCACAGCCATCATCCTGGTGGACAGGAAACACTCCTGCCCATCGCCAGCCCCATAGCCCAGAACTGCCCCAAACAACCCAGTGTGACGGAAGTGCTTCAAATAACAGGCACACACCACAAAACTGGGCGTGGACATTAGCCTTCCCTGCAACCTCAGCTGATTGTCCCAGAGTTGGGAAGGTAGAGCAGTGTGAATTAACAAAGCCCCATTCAGCCATCATTTCAGCAGACTGGGAGCCTCCCTACACAGCCCAGCAGCCCAGAACTGCCCTGGGGCGACGGCACTCACCTGTGACATAGCACAGTCATCCCTCAACAGAGGACCAGGGGATGCACGGCCTGGAAGAGGGGCCCACTTGCAAGTCTCAGGAGCCATACGCCAATACCAAGGACTTGTGGGTCAGTGGCAGAGACAAACTGTGGCAGGACTGAACTGAAGGATTAGACTATTGCAGCAGCCTTAAAACTCTAGGATCACCAGGGAGATTTGATTGTTAGAGCCACCCCCCCTCCCTGACTGCCCAGAAACACGCCCCATATACAGGGCAGGCAACACCAACTACACACGCAAGCTTGGTACACCAATTGGACACCACAAGACTCACTCCCCCACTCACCAAAAAGGCTAAGCAGGGGAGAACTGGCTTGTGGAGAACAGGTGGCTCGTGGACGCCACCTGCTGGTTAGTTAGAGAAAGTGTACTCCATGAAGCTGTAGATCTGATAAATTAGAGATAAGGACTTCAATTGGTCTACAAATCCTAAAAGAACCCTATCAAGTTCAGCAAATGCCATGAGGCCAAAAACAACAGAAAATTATAAAGCATATGAAAAAACCAGACGATATGGATAACCCAAGCCCAAGCACCCAAATCAAAAGACCAGAAGAGACACAGCACCTACAGCAGCTACTCAAAGAACTAAAGATGAACAATGAGACCATAGTACGGGAGACAAAGGAAATCAAGAAGACCCTAGAAGAGCATAAAGAAGACATTGCAAGACTAAATAAAAAAAATGGATGATCTTATGGAAATTAAAGAAATTGTTGACCAAATTAAAAAGATTCTGGACACTCATAGTACAAGACTAGAGGAAGTTGAACAACGAATCAGTGACCTCGAAGATGACAGAATGGAAAATGAAAGCATAAAAGAAAGAATGGGGAAAAAAATTGAAAAAATTGAAATGGACCTCAGGGATATGATAGATAATATGAAACATCCAAATATAAGACTCATTGGTGTCCCAGAAGGGGAAGAAAAGGGTAAAGGTCTAGGAAGAGTATTCAAAGAAATTGTTGGGGAAAACTTCCCAAATCTTCTAAACAACATAAATACACAAATCATAAATGCTCAGCGAACCCCAGATAGAATAAATCCAAATAAACCCACTCCGAGACATATACTGATCACACTGTCAAACACAGAAGAGAAGGAGCAAGTTCTGAAAGCAGCAAGAGAAAAGCAATTCACCACATACAAAGGAAACAGCATAAGACTAAGTAGTGACTACTCAGCAGCTACCATGGAGGCGAGAAGGCAGTGGCATGATATATTTAAAATTCTGAGTGAGAAAAATTTCCAGCCAAGAATACTTTATCCAGCAAAGCTCTCCTTCAAATTTTAGGGAGAGCTTAAATTTTTCACAGACAAACAAATGCTGAGAGAATTTGCTAACAAGAGACCTGCCCTACTGGAGATACTCAAGGGAGCTCTACAGACAGAGAAACAAAGAAAGGACAGAGAGACTTGGAGAAAGGTTCAGTACTGAAGAGATTCGGTATGGGTACAATAAAGGATATTAATAGACAGAGGGGAAAAATATGACAAACATAAACCAAAGGATAAGATGGCTGATTCAAGAAATGCCTTCACGGTTATAACGTTGAATGTAAATGGATTAAACTCCCCAATTAAAAGATATAGATTCGCAGAATGGATCAAAAAAATGAACCATCAATATGTTGCATACAAGAGACTCATCTTAGACACATGGACACAAAGAAACTGAAAGTGAAAGGATGGAAAAAAATATTTCATGCAAGCTACAGCCAAAAGAAAGCAGGTGTAGCAATATTAATCTCAGATAAAATAGACTTCAAATGCAGGGATGTTTTGAGAGACAAAGAAGGCCACTACATACTAATAAAAGGGGCAATTCAGCAAGAAGAAATAACAGTCGTAAATGTCTATGCACCCAATCAAGGTGCCACAAAATACATGAGAGAAACACTGGCAAAACTAAAGGAAGCAATTGATGTTTCCACAATAATTGTGGGAGACTTCAACACATCACTCTCTCCTATAGATAGATCAACCAGACAGAAGACCAATAAGGAAATTGAAAACCTAAACAATCTGATAAATGAATTAGATTTAACAGACATATACAGGACATTACATCCCAAATCACCAGGATACACATACTTTTCTAGTGCTCATGGAACTTTATCCAGAATAGATCATATGCTGGGACATAAAACAAGCCTCAATAAATTTAAAAAGATTGAAATTATTCAAAGCACATTCTCTGACCACAATGGAATACAATTAGAAGTCAATAACCATCAGAGACTTAGAAAATTCACAAATACCTGGGGGTTAAACAACACACTCCTAAACAATCAGTGGGTTAAAGAAGAAATAGCAAGAGAAATTGCTAAATATATAGAGACGAATGAAAATGAGAACACAACATACCAAAACCTATGGGATGCAGCAAAAGCAGTGCTAAGGGGGAAATTTATAGCACTAAACGCATATATTAAAAAGGAAGAAAGAGCCAAAATCAAAGAACTAATGGATCAACTGAAGAAGCTAGAAAATGAACAGCAAACCAATCCTAAACCAAGTACAAGAAAAGAAATAACAAGGATTAAAGCAGAAATAAATGACACAGAGAACAAAAAAACAATAGAGAAGATAAATATCACCAAAAGTTGGTTCTTTGAGAAGATCAACAAGATTGACAAGCCCCTAGCTAGACTGACAAAATCAAAAAGAGAGAAGACCCATATAAACAAAATAATGAATGAAAAGGGTGACATAACTGCAGATCCTGAAGAAATTAAAAAAATTATAAGAGGATACTATGAACAACTGTATGGCAACAAACTGGATAATGTAGAGGAAATGGACAATTTCCTGGAAACATATGAACAACCTAGACTGACCAGAGAAGAAATAGAAGACCTCAACCAACCCATCACAAGCAAAGAGATCCAATCAGTCATCAAAAATCTTCCCACAAATAAATGCCCAGGGCCAGATGGCTTCACAGGGGAATTCTACCAAACTTTCCAGAAAGAACTGACACCAATCTTACTCAAACTCTTTCAAAACATTGAAGAAAATGGAACACTACCTAACTCATTTTATGAAGCTAACATCAATCTAATACCAAAACCAGGCAAAGATGCTACAAAAAAGGAAAACTACCGGCCAATCTCCCTAATGAATATAGATGCAAAAATCCTCAACAAAATACTTGCAAATCGAATCCAAAGACACATTAAAAAAATCATACACCATGACCAAGTGGGGTTTATTCCAGGCATGCAAGGATGGTTCAACATAAGAAAATCAATCAATGTATTACAACACATTAACAAGTTAAAAGGGAAAAATCAATTGATCATCTCAATAGATGCTGAAAAAGCATTTGACAAAATCCAACATCCCTTTTTGATAAAAACACTTCAAAAGGTAGGAATTGAAGGAAACTTCCTCAACATGATAAAGAGCATATACGAAAAACCCACAGCCAGCATAGTACCCAATGGTGAGAGACTGAAAGCCTTCCCTCTAAGATCAGGAACAAGACAAGGATGCCCGCTGTCACCACTGTTATTCAACATTGTGCTGGAAGTGCTAGCCAGGGCAATCCGGCAAGACAAAGAAATAAAAGGCATCCAAATTGGAAAAGAAGAAGTAAAACTGTCACTGTTTGCAGATGATATGATCTTATATCTAGAAAACCCTGAGAAATCGACAATACAGCTACTAGAGCTAATAAACAAATTTAGCAAAGTAGCGGGATACAAGATTAATGCACATAAGTCAGTAATGTTTCTATATGCTAGAAATGAACAAACTGAAGACACACTCAAGAAAAAGATACCATTTTCAATAGCAACTAAAAAAATCAAGTACCTAGGAATAAACTTAACCAAAGATGTAAAAGACCTATACAAAGAAAACTACATAACTCTACTAAAAGAAATAGAAGGGGACCTTAAAAGATGGAAAAATATTCCATGTTCATGGATAGGAAGGCTAAATGTCATTAAGATGTCAATTCTACCCAAACTCATCTACAGATTCAATGCAATCCCAATCAAAATTCCAACAACCTACTTTGCAGACTTGGAAAAGCTAGTTATCAAATTTATTTGGAAAGGGAAGATGCCTCGAATTGCTAAAGACACTCTAAAAAAGAAAAAACGAAGTGGGAGGACTTATACTCCCTGACTTTGAAGCTTATTATAAAGCCACAGTTGCCAAAACAGCATGGTACTGGCACAAAGATAGACATATAGATCAATGGAATCGAATTGAGAATTTGGAGATAGACCCTCAGATCTATGGCCAACTAATCTTTGATAAGGCCCCCAAAGTCACTGAACTGAGTCATAATGGTCTTTTCAACAAATGGGGCTGGGAGAGTTGGATATCCATATCCAAAAGAATGAAAGTGGACCCCTACCTCACCCCCTACACAAAAATTAACTCAAAATGGACGAAAGATCTCAATATAAAAGAAAGTACCATAAAACTCCTAGAAGATAATGTAGGAAAACATCTTCAAGACCTTGTATTAGGCGGCCACTTCCTAGACTTTACACCCAAAGCACAAGCAACAAAAGAGAAAATAGATAAATGGGAACTCCTCAAGCTTAGAAGTTTCTGCACCTCAAAGGAATTTCTCAAAAAGGTAAAGAGGCAGCCAACTCAATGGGAAAAAATTTTTGGAAACCATGTATCTGACAAAAGACTGATATTTTGCATATATAAAGAAATCCTACAACTCAATGACAGTAGTACAGTCGGCCCAATTATAAAATGGGCAAAAGATATGAAAAGACAGTTCTCTGAAGAGGAAATACAAATGGCCAAGAAACACATGAAAAAATGTTCAGCTTCACTAGCTATTAGAGAGATGCAAATTAAGACCACAATGAGATACCATCTAACACCGGTTAGAATGGCTGCCATTAAACAAACAGGAAACTACAAATGCTGGAGGGGATGTGGAGAAATTGGAACTCTTATTCATTGTTGGTGGGACTGTATAATGGTTCAGCCACTCTGGAAGTCAGTCTGGCAGTTCCTTAGAAAACTAGATATAGAGTTACCATTCGATCCAGCGATTGCACTTCTCGGTATATACCCGGAAGATCGGAAAGCAGTGACACGAACAGATATCTGCACGCCAATGTTCATAGCAGCATTATTCACAATTGCCAAGAGACGGAAACAACCCAAATGTCCTTCAACAGATGAGTGGATAAATAAAATGTGGTATATACACACGATGGAATACTACGCGGCAGTAAGAAGGAACGATCTCGTGAAACATATGACAACATGGATGAACCTTGAAGACATAATGCTGAGCGAAATAAGCCAGGCACAAAAAGAGAAATATTATATGCTACCACTAATGTGAACTTTGAAAAATGTAAAACAAATGGTTTATAATGTAGAATGTAGGGGAACTAGCAATAGAGAGCAATTAAAGAAGGGGGAACAATAATCCAAGAAGAACAGATAAGGTATTTAACGTTCTGGGGATGCCCAGGAATGACTATGGTCTGTTAATTTCTGATGGGTGTAGTAGGAACAAGTTCACAGAAATGTTGCTATATTAGGTAACTTTCTTGGGGTAAAGTAGGAACATGTTGGAAGTTAAGCAGTTATCTTAGGTTAGTTGTCTTTTTCTTACTCCCTTGTTATGGTCTCTTTGAAATGTTCTTTTATTGTATGTTTGTTTTCTTTTTAACTTTTTTTTTCATACAGTTGATTTAAAAAAGAAGGGAAAGTTAAAAAAAAAAAAAAAGAAAAAAAAGAAAAACAAGGAAAAAAAAAAGATGTAGTGCCCCCTTGAGGAGCCTGTGGAGAATGCAGGGGTATTCGCCTACCCCACCTCCATGGTTGCTAACATGACCACAGACATAGGGTACTGGTGGTTTGATGGGTTGAGCCCTCTACCACAGGTTTTACCCTTGGGAAGACAGTTGCTGCAAAGGAGAGGCTAGGCCTCCCTATGGTTGTGCCTAAGAGCCTCCTCCCGAATGCCTCTTTGTTGCTCAGATGTGGCCCTGTCTCTCTAGCTAAGCCAACTTGAAAGGTGAAATCACTGCCCTCCCCCCTACGTGGGATCAGACACCCAGGGGAGTGAATCTCCCTGGCAACGTGGAATACGACTCCCGGGGAGGAATGTAGACCTGGCATTGTGGGACGGAGAACATCTTCTTGACCAAAAGGGGGATGTGAAAGGAAATGAAATAAGCTTCAGTGGCAGAGAGATTCCAAAAGGAGCCGAGAGGTCACTCTGGTGGGCACTCTTATGCACACTTTAGACAACCCTTTTTAGGTTCTAAAGAATTGGGGTAGCTGCTGGTGGATACCTGAAACTATCAAACTACAACCCAGAACCCATGAACCTCGAAGACAGTTGTATAAAAATGTAGCTTATGAGGGGTGACAATGGGATTGGGAAAGCCATAAGGACCACACTCCACTTTGTCTAGTTTATGGATGGATGAGTAGAAAAATAGGGGAAGGAAACAAACAAAGGTACCCAGTGTTCTTTTTTACTTCAATTGCTCTTTTTCACTCTAATTATTATTCTTGTTATTTTTGTGTGTGTGCTAATGAAGGTGCCAGGGATTGATTTGGGTGATGAATGTATCACTATGTAATGGTACTGTAAACAATCAAAAGTACGATTTGTTTTGTATGACTGCGTGGTATGTGAATATATCTCAATAAAATGAAGATAAAAAAAAAAGGGTATTACCTTATTCATATTTAGTGATTTAAGTTTTATTATTTGAAATTTAACAGTATTTTCTAAGCTTACAAACATTTCTGTTATAGCCAAGTCTATGCTGGTTTTTATATTAAATAAATAACCTAGTCATACCCATCTCCTCTCTAGTCCATATATGTGTGTGTGTATATATTATATATATATATATAAATTCCGTGATTATGAACAGTTTTTGTTTTTTTCCTTGAGATACTTTTATGTTATGTCATAATTGGACACAAATGACAAAAGTTTTATACCTCTGTTCTGTGTAAAAAAAAAAAAAAATAATTGAATTCTCAAGTTTAATTTATCTATATACTGAGGCCATTTTTTTTCCTGGAAAGAACCATCAATAATCTTCTCATTTGTAAATGAGATTGACTGTTGTGCATAAGTTTATGTTGCTGACCTCATTTTTAGCTAATAATAACAGCAAACATTTATAACCTGCTTTCTACATGCCAGGCACTGTTTTGATCATTTGATATAAACTCATTCATTTAACATGAAAGCAACTCTACAGGGTAGGATTTTATACGTATAGCCATTTTGGGGATGAGGAAATGGGGGCAGAGAGACTAAGTAATCTTCCCACACAGTCCATAACAAAGGCATGATTCAATTTGACTCCAGATTCTGGACTCAACCCCCAAATCGACCATCTCTCCCATCTCCTCCATAAAGCAAGGAATCTCTGCACATGCACCTATTGATGTTCAATACAAATCCTCCCAAACAAAAAATTCCTCAAAGTAATTTCATTATTGTTCTGAACCCTCAGACTTAACTGTCATCTTTAAGTGTAATTTCCATTAATACATGTCTTCTTTTTATTGACTGGAATTTCATTAACTTGATTGTCTCTTGGGCCTAACAGAAATGATTATCACGTTCTGGAAATTGGAAAGAAATGGGTTATTACTTTGGCAGCAAATAGATAAGGTGGCGGAGTGGAGGAGCACAGGAAAGGCAGAGAGATTGGTGCAAAAGAGGTGGGAGAAGGGAACGAGGAATTAAAGAGTTATGGTCCATCTATTGTCACACAATCACCAGAAGACTCAGACAGTGATTCCCAAGAGGACAGTATGGAGGTCCCACAGAGAACCACAGATTTCTCCCACAACTGTCCCACCAAGGAGCAATGGGAGTGTAGCAGCAGCTGCTGCAGTATTTGGGGATGGAGGTGAGATAAAGGAATGTCTCCTGCATTTCTGAGCCTGAGGCTCTGGGAAACTTCCTTATGCCCTGTTTATTACAGGGGAGCCAAATAGAAACAGCAAATGAAAGGCATCCTTCAAGGAAGCCCGGAAAGGAAGCCGAGTGGCAAGCATCCAAAGGCCCCGAGTCGTCATTTTTCAGGCCTCAGGGGACAGAAGCATTCCTCTGAGGCAGAGGCTTCCCCCTTAATCACTTGGAGACTTTCTGTGAAACTATTTGCTGACACAGGTCTCTCTAGCTGGAGAAGACAGTCTCCCTCATTCAGGCCACAGCGACCAGCCGTGTTTCTGCCCTGTCATTTGAAACAATTTGTTTAATTTTTGTCCTGGCTTTTGCCTAACTTCCCGCCACCCCGCCCCCCTGGCGCTCATAAGACCACCATGCTACAGGAGGAGATGCAGTCACCTGGGGCAGCAGCAACTCAATATTTTAAAATATAACCTGCAATGGCCTCCTAACTGGCCTCCTAATCTTCTTTCCCCTTCCCTCCCATCCATCATCTGCCAGGCAGCCAGAGTTTCCTTTTAAAGACATAAATATAATTAGGTCATCCACCATCTTTGCTGAAAATCCCTTTAAGGTACAAGGCAAAATCGTATGCATGGCTTGTACGGTGGTGTGAGGATAGGCCACTGCCTCCCTGTCCTCTCTCATTATTTGACCCTTTCCCCTTCTTCTCTCTCCCCTCATCACACTGGCTGTGAAGCTGAAGAATGGCCCCCAGAACTATCAGGTCCTAATCCCTGGAACCTGTGAATGTTACCTTATATGGCAAAAGGGACTTTGCAGATGTGATTACATTAAGGATCTTGAGATGGGGAGATTATCCCGAATAATCCAGTTGGGTCTTAAATGCAATCCTGTTTTCCTATAAGAGGAAAGTAAAGGGAGACTATTAACAGAAGAAGAAACGATGATGTGACCACAGAGGCAAAGATTGGAATGGTGCAGCCACAAGCCAAGGAATGTCAGTAGCTACCAGATGCTGGAAGAAGCAAGGAATAGTTATTCTTCCCTAGAGACTCCAGAGGAAGCGCAGCCCTACTAACGTGTTGATTTTGGCCCAGTGATGTTGATTTTGGACTTCTGGCCTCCAGGCTGTAAGAGAATAAATTTTTGTGGTTTAAAGCCAGCAAGTCTGTGGTAAATTGTTACAGCAGCCACTGGATATAAATACATGCCTCCCCCACATTTATCCTCCCCCCAAGAGCCTTTGCACATGCTATATCCTTAGCCTAGAACTTGCTGCCTTCACAAGTTAATATTTTATCCTTTAGTCACTGAGGCGTATAGTCTCCATTTCCCCTCCAAATCCACTCTTTACCTTCACCTCCCTTTTCTCTGCCCCAGGAGGCTAATCTATGTGGACTACATTAATGGTCTCCTTTGTCCTCTGGCTTCTGATAGGAGATTGAAGGGAGAGGGGAGAGTGAAGACAGGGCATTCTTTTCCCTGTATCACTCTTCCAAAGGTCAAGTCTTTGCAACTCTCAAGGATGCTCTATCAGTCAGCTATGACTGTGTAACAACTATAAAAACTCAGTAACATACAATAATAAGGAAACTAATAGGTGAAGCATTTATAGAGAGGTCACTGCTGTGGGCAACTGTGGCACAGGGCCACTGGGGAGCCCTGGGAGACTGACAAAGACATTTCAGAACTGTCCCATCCAAGAGATTAGGAAGTTCAGTATTTATCCTCCAACAAGTGTCCATCATTGGTTGAGAGCATCTCCTTGAGACATTAACTCCTCAGTACAGCCAGCCTGCCCCAGCACAGGCTGAGCTGGCTCCTGCCATCAGAGAAAATCCACTAGCAGTCACAGGTGTTTTCAGAAAAAGCAATCCTTGTGTACAGGAATGGTGAGTGCCGAGGGGAGATGGGAGCACAAAGACAGGGGCCGCCCAAACTAAGTTGGAGGTGGGAGATGAGAATCAACTGTTTCCCAAGTCTCACTTCTTGTGTGCCTCTTATCACATGACCATGCTATTCCATAAGTGCAAAACACCTACTTTATCCGCTGCCCGACTAAACAAGCAGCAGTGTCCCAGTGCTTTGAGACTTGGCAGGACTTTTCATCACCCTCCTTTAAGAAAATGTTGGCAGTTTCAGCCTCCCTCTGTCAAGAAATTTGGTAAAAGGAAGGAGAGAGCTAGATCAGAGAATCTAGTGGATGAAAGGAAATGTTATTTAAGATTAGTAAAGGAGATCTTGGCATTATAATTTTGTTATAATTATAATGAAAGAGTATTGTTCTTAGAGTAATACAGAATCCCAGAACTAATATTACTACCTGCATGACATTAGATAGCTACTTTACCTATTTTTGTTCTAGCCTTCTTACCGTAAGTTTTACCTTATATGGTTGTGGGGACTCCATAAGCCAGAGTACATTCAGGGCTAACGTAGTTCTGGCACATTGTGGTCTCTCACATTCATTTCTTGCTTTCAAAATAGAGATGTGTGGATAAAGGAACATCATCACTTTGTTGTCTTGCGTTTATAAAGGCAAAGGCAAATCTGGCTTAGATACTCCACTTATTGCCACGAAAATATCCCCAAGGTGCAATCAACTCAGTAACCTCCCTTGCCCTAAGAAACGGTTTCTACACCTGAGACAGCCTCCTGGAGTACAAGACTCACCCAAGTCAGGGAGCATTTGAAAGGAAGGTCACTTCTCACCCACACAATCAGCACATTCTAAAGGCACTTGATGCTAAACCATCTGTACAAAGCAGATCTATTTAGCAATCTGAACTTGGCTGGGCACAAAGTGTGAAACTATTTTATTTCTTTTCAGTCATTCTCTTTGGCCATTCCCTGTTGAATCTCCTGTCCTGTTGCTTTATTTGGGTAGATTCTGAACTTTTCATTCACATTTCACCATTTAAAAAGTTTAGTTTACTTTAAAACTTCAATCATATATTCAACTTAAAAAAAAAAAGAAGTGGCAGTAGATAGAATTGTCGGAGAAGAGCAGTTGTAGCAAAAATATCTTGTGTCCCCAATCCTCCTTACTAATCTTCTATTTTTTTTTTTAAATGGCACTAAGGGAGACCATGAACAAGGAAGGGGAAATAGGAAGAAATTAGGATCAGTATGACTGAGACAAGGGGAGTCATTCCTAACCTGAAGCCTATAACAATGTTTGTGGTGCTGAAAATTAAGCCATCGTAAATCTCTTTCTCTTGCCCAATCCTTTCCCTCAAAATCCAAAATCTGGATTTTAATTGCCTGCAGTGCCTCTCTACTTGAACGTTTTACAGAAACCCAGACAGGTAGAAAACTAAACCCAATGATTTTTCTTTAACTGCTACCATCATTCTGATAAACCCATTTTTGTCACCAACTCTGGCATCACATTCCCAGTTATACAAGCTAGAAACTATTGGCTCACTATTTTTTTTCTCTTCCTTCTCCAAAATCCCTTTCATACTTCCAATTCCCATAGCTTCTTTCTACTGGTGTCTTTTCACCTGCTGACAGTCCACTTGGGTGGGGAGCAGCAAACAACTCATCCACACTCATGGTAAATTCATTTTCCTCGCTACACCAAACAGTGAAGGTGCACGCCACTCTGTGGCTGCCCTCTCAACTTACCCTGCCATCTCTCTCCAGTTCTCTTCTGTGTCTACTCAAAAAGGCACAGGGTAGCAAAATCAGCAGATGTGTTACAGGCAGACATCCAACTGGGAATTAAACACCTGTATTCACTTCCTGCACAGCCCCCTAACAGAGCACCCTCTAGGGCAAAGAATACACAACAGCACTTCCTACTGGGCAATAATTGATGGCTTCAACAATCCTCTCTCCCGCTCCCCTTCCCAGTTTTCTGCTTATTTAGAATTGGTGGGAACAGATGGGATGGGGGAAGGTGTCTGAGGAGATTGTTGAAGGCAACAGACCAATTTAGGTCACCATTTTAAAAACTTGATTTTGAATTTACATATGGTAAAATTCACTTTTTTGGAGGGTGTACAGTACTATGAGTCTTGAAAGAAATGCATAGAGTTTTATAACCATCACCATAATTAAGGTACAGAACAGTTCCATCATTTAAAAAATTCCCTTGGGCTTCCTCTTTGTACTCAAACCCTCCCCCCACCTTAAACACTGGCAACTACTAATTTGTTCTCTGTCTCTGTAGTTTTCTCTATTCCAGAATGTCATATAAATGCAATCATACAGTATCTAGCTTTCTGAGTCAGGCTTCTCACATTTAATACAATGGATTTGAGTTTCATCCATATTGTTTCATGTATCAACAGTTTGTTCCTTTTTATTACTGATTAGAACTTCATTTGTACGATTTTACCACCATTTATGGTATCCAGTTACCTACTGAAGGACATTCAAGTCGTTTCCAGTTATGGCAATTATGAACAAAGCTGCTACAAACATTAACTTTAATCCCTTTTTATTCTTTGAATATCTTTAGGGTCTGTAGTTACATATTCCTTTTCATTGTTGATATTGGTACTTTACATCTTCTTTTTTCTTGGTCAATCTGACTAGAGACATCAACTTTATTGTTCTTTTCTAAGAACCAGCTTTTGATTTCATTGATTTTTCTTTATTACTTCTCTATTTTCTGTTTCATTGATGACAGTGCTTATCATTTTTATTTAATTCTTCCTGTTTGCTTTGGGTTTTATTTATTCTCATTTTTCTAATTTCTTAAGTGGGTGGCTTAGGTTATTGATTTGAGCCCTGTGCAGGTTTGAACCTATTAGGACCCCCAGAAAAGCTGTGTTCTTTAATGCAATCTTGTGGGGGTAGACTTATTAGTCTTTTGATTAGGTTGTTTCCATGGAGATGTGACTCACCCAACTGTAGGTGAGACTTCTGATTAGATCATTTCCATGGAGGTGTGACCTACCCCTATTCAGGGTGGGTCTTGATTAGTTTACTGGAGTCCTTTAAGAGAGCTCATGGAGAGAAGGAGCTCAGAGAAGCTGAGAGAGACATTTTGGAGAAAAGCTGAGACATGTAATCCAGAGTTTGCCCCCCAGGAGAAGCTAAGAACTGACACAGACCCAGATGCTTGGAGATACTGATAGAAAGACACTGGGAGATGCTAAACTAAGAGATAAAGCCCAGAGTTTGCCCTGCAGAAGCTAAGAGAGGACCCCCAGATGCTTAGAGAGGAACGCCCTGAGAGAACAAGCAAGGATGCACAGGAGCTGACAGAGAGAAGCTAAGAGAGACAGAAGCCCATAGACATTTTGGAGAAAGACATTTTGAAACCAGAGCCCAGGAGCAAAGGACCAGCAGACACCAGCCACCTGCCTTCCCAGCTGACAGTAGTGTTCTGGATGCCATAGGCCTTTCTTCCATAAAGGTATCCTTTTGTTGATGCATTAGTTTGGACCCTTTTATGGCTTTAGAGCTGTAAATTTGTAACCTAATAATTCCCTTTTTCAAAGCCAAACCATTTCTGGTATTTTGCATAACAGCAGCTTTAGCAAACTGGAACAAGCCCTTTCTTCTTTTCTAACACAATCATTTATTGCTATTAACTTTCCTCTAAGCACTACTTAAGCATCATCCCACAAATTTTCACATGCTGTATTTTCATTTTATCCTGTTCTACATATTTTCTAGTTCCCCTTGAAACTTAAGCTTTGAGTCATTGGCTATTTAGAAATGCATGGTTTAATTTCCAAACATTCAGGGATTTCCTAGTTACCTTTTTGTTTTTGATTTCTAGTTTAAATATGGTATGGTCAGGTAACTTACATTGATTGTTTCAATTTTTAAAAATTTATAATGATTTTTAACTCAAAATATGATATATCTTGGTAAATGTTCCATTTGCATTAAAAAGAATGTGTATTCTACTATTTTGGGGAAGAGTGACAGAAATGTCATTTGGGTCAAGCTCGTTGATGATGCTGTTCCAGTCTTCTGTATTATTAATGAATTTCTATCTACTTGCTCTTTCAATTCATGAGAGAATTGTGTTCAAATCTCTCAGTGTATTTGTGTAGATTTTGTACTTCTTTCTGTTCCATAAGCTTTTGCTTCATATAGTTTGAAGCACTATTTCTAATGTATTTTTAAACATTGTTCTGTTGTTGTTTGTTCTGGAGAATTTATCCTTTTATCATTATGCAATGTCCACCTTTATCCCTGGTAATTTGTCTTGTTGTGAAGTCTATGATGGTTGATATTAATATTGCCATTCTAGCATTCTTTTGACTAGTGTTTCCATGGCGTATTTTTTCTATTATTTATTCTAATCAATTTATAATGTTATATTTAAAGTAGAATACTTGTGGACAGCAAAGAGTTGACTGTTGTTTTTTGTTGTTTGTTTATCCAATATAACCTCTGCTAACTGTATTTACACCATTTATACTAATATAATTATTGATATAGCTTGATTTAGAGCTACCATTTTATTATTTGGTTTCTGTTTGTCCTCTCTGTTTCTACTTCTCTGTTTCCCTTTTCCTACCTTCTTTTAGATTATTTTAAAATATTTATTATACCATTTTTATTGATCTATTAGCTCTTTGGCTACATCTATTTCAATTATTTTTATGGTTGTTCTAAGGATTTAAATATCCATTCCATTTACAGTAAATTCAGAGTTAATATTTTACAACTTCTATAAAATAGAAAATCCATAAAAATATATGTATGTTACTTTACCCTCTATCTTTTATGTTATACTTATACGTATTGCATAAGCATATGTTGAAAATCCATTAGATAATGTTATAGTATTTGCTTTCAATTGTCATACGTGTTATAAAGAACTTAGGAGAAAAACTAGTCTATTATATTTACCCAGATATTTACTATTTTTGTTGCTTTTCCTTCATTCCTGAAGTTCCAAGTATCTGTCATTTCCTTTCAATCTAAAGAGTTTTCACTGACATTTATTTAAAGCAGACCTGCTGGAAAAGAATTCTCTTACTAATTCTTCATTTAAAAATATCTTTCTTTTCCCTACATTACTGAAGGACATTTTCATTGTATATAGAATCAATAGTTGACGGTTTTTTTTCTAGCACTTTGAAGATGCTGTTCCACTGTCTTCTGCCCTACAAAGCTTCTGAAAGAAAATCCACAATCAATTGAATACTTGTTCCCCTATATATAATGTATCGGTTTTTTTGTTTTGTTTTGTTTTTTGTTTTCTGGGTACTTTGAAGATTCTTCTTTTTCTTTGGTTTTCAGAAGTTTGATTAGGATGTGTCTGTGCGTGGTTTAGTTGAGTTTTTCCTGTTTGGGATTACCTGAACTTCTTGATACTGTACATTTATGTCTTTCACTAAATTCGAGATGGTTTCAGGTATTAGAGATTCAAATATTTTTTTTTTTCCTGCACAAATATCTTCCTCCTATTTTCCTAGGGCTCCAAAAACATGAAATGGTAGATCATTTGATATTGACCCACAGGACTCTAAGGCTCTTTTCACTTTTGTAAATCTTTTCTCTCTGATTTTCTCGATCATTTCTATTGATATATATTTAAGTACAATGACTCTTTCATTGTCATCTCTAACCTGCTATTGAACTCATCCAGTGACTTTTTTTAACTAAGAATTGTATCTTTCATTTCTCAAAAGTATATTTGGTTCTTTGTTGCAGTTTCTATTTTTCTGCTGAGATCTTTTTGCATTCATTTCAAGAGGGTTCTCCTTTACCATGCTGAGATGGTTATAATAGTTGCTTTGAAGTCTTTGAACAATAATTCTACCTTCTGGGTAATTTCAGGTTTTCATCTGCTGATTGTCTCTTTCCTTTAAAATTTGTCAAATTTTTGTCAAGTAGTTTTAGATTGTATTGTATCCTGAATATTTTTAATATGATCTTGTGAGATTCTGGGTCCTATTAAAATCCTCAGGAGATTTTTGAGTTTTTGTTTTAGTTGTTGCTTTTATAGCAAACAATCAACTCAGGTTTAGACTGGAAGTTTTTTCTTGCCTTCTGTGTTGGTGGTTCCAATGTCAGTTAAGTTTTCAAATCCTTCATTATATTGTTTGGTTCTGACTCATTCTTTTGCCACTCAAGGTTTGGTTTGGGACTTGGGCAGTGATTTATTTTGCTCTTCAACTCTCAAAGCTGTTATAATGTTTCTTTGTGTCTGCTTCACCCATGGGCATCTTGGGTAAGAACCCAGGACTCGTGTTAGGTTCCCTAATTAAGGTATGAACTTCTCCAGCAGTCTCCTGGAAGGAATTTTCCACTCTCTTTATTTCCAAGGGGCCCATTTTGGGCCTGGGAAACATGTTTAATATCCTTATATCCCTTAATGTATAAATAATTGCATACCAAAATATTAAATATTTCTATTAGGCTCCCTGGCACCATATTTCTGCCCATCTCCATAGTACTGACCATTCTAGCAAAGGGTGTGACAAAAAGAGACGATACAAGAATAAGTTACAATTCCCAGATTAGAGAGAAAAAACTATTTTATCTTGACCACTGCCAGAGAATTTGTTTCCTGAATTGCAAAATCTTTATGCAAATTCACTTGTGACCTGGTGATTGTCTCCTGCCTAACCCTCATTAAAATCCTTTCAGAAGCAACTGAACAAAATTTTGGAATAAAATCAAGTTATTGGGGTAGTATACCCATGACCAGCTAAAACTAGAAGTATAAATATCCTATACATTGTTTTAAATCTCTTGCTTGATTCATACTGGAAAGAAAATGCTCATCTTTATAATTTATAAGTAATTTAGCTATAATAAATTCATGTCCTACAAAAAAATCTTTGAAATTTTATAGAATGAAAACATTTGTTATTAAATATCATCAGAGATTTTTCTAGAATTATTAGTTCTGCCAATCCACTGTACTGTGGCCTGAGCTGGAGCCTCTTTGTACGGAATTGAGACTTGTGATATGGGCTATTACCTTAAACATTGATGATGTTTGGCTCCATGATAGAAGAACTTGAAATGGCTAAGAAACTTAAAATATATGATGTTTTAGTTTCCCAGCTGCTAAATAAACACTGTAAAATGGGTTGCTGTATCATCAGGAATTTGTTAGCTCATGGTTTCAGAGGCTAGGCTGCTTGCTTCCTTTCAGGATCAGCATCTTCTGGATGGCTGGTTGGCAATCTTTGGGGTTCCTTGACTTTTCCATCATATGGCAATATTGGCCCATGGTGGCATCTTCTTTCTCTTCCAGGTCCTCTTGACTTCCAGGTTCTGGCTACTCCTTGGTCTTCTCTCTCTCTCTGTGGCCTTCTCTATAAGGAATCCAGTGATAGGATTAAGACCAATCCTGATTCAGTTGGGCCACACCTTAAGTGAAGGAACCTTATCAAAAGGTCCTATTTACAGTGGGTTCATATACACAGGGATGGCTAAAGTTAAGAACATATTTTTCAGGTGTTCATAACTCCAAGCCACCACAAATGTTCTTTGTAACATTAAGTCCAAAAATACTGAAAGGCCAGTGGATTTTTTCCAGAGTTGCTGGACATCAGAAAGTTTCCTAGAAATGAATATTTATATTAGTGACCTAGCACTGACTTCTATTCACTGTAGACGGAAAGGAAAAAAATTGAAGATCATAGGATGAAGTGCTTTTTATAAAAATCAAAATTAGTGATTCAAAAGACAAAGAAAGCAATACAGAAAAACGTATGTACCAATATATGTTCTTTGGAGCAGGGTTTTATTAGGGGAAAAGTGGAAATAACCTAAAAGTTCAATTATAGGGGAATAATTAAGTTAATCATGGTATATACAGTAAAAAGATTAATATGTAACCAGTAAAAATAATGTTTAACAGGAGATTTAATTGGAATGACAAAGTTTATATTTTCTAATATAATATGAAAAGGATCTAATGAGATCATACATATATATTATGTAATATGTATATCCCACATATATTATATATCATATGTGTTTGTGTGTGTATGTATATGTATGTGTGTGTGTGTATGTCATATGCCTGCATTACAGAACTAAACTCTGGGGAATAATTGGTAAATTGGAGATATTTTAAGTACTTTATGAATCAGCTACATAGCTGAACTTGTCCATTCTTTTGTTGAAATATTATTAAACACAGAAGCTAAGTATAGTAAGCCAAAGAAAGATTATGAAATGAGTCACTTAAGCTCTTGATGAATACCTGAGCTTCACTATAATGGAATAAATAACAACCCAGAATGAATGAAATAGCCTAGCGGGAGCAGTATCTGTGAGTTCACGTAAGCCAATGGCTCTGAGAGCTCAGGAAACCACATGGTATGGCTGGGAGGCTCTCTTTTATACCACCAAATTGACCATATGCCCAATTACCATTCAGTGTGTTGCTTGAACCCAACCCAGGAATTCATAGAAAAAATTGGGCTCTGGTGAAATATCACCTTCCCTATTCTAAGTGTAAAACACCTATGAGAGGAAAAGTGGGGAGAGAATTACAACAAAAAAAAAGTGGTACTAAATTAAGTTAATGAATGTCAATCATGAGGTGAAGGGATAAATAAATTGTGATAGATTCACACGATGGATTGCTACTCAGTAGCAGAAAGAACAAACTACTGATACACACAACAACATGGATGAATCTCAGAAATATAGTACTGGGCAAAAGGAGCAATACACCAAAAAGTACATACAGCATGATCCTATTTACATGAAATCCTACTATAAGGAAAACTAATCTATGGTGACAGAGCATTGGTTTCCTGAGGCAGGGGGTCTAGGGATAAGAAGACTGGTGTTGTCTACAAAAGGGTAAGAGGAATCTTTCCAGTATGATGGAAATGTTCTATGTCTTGCTTGTGGTGGTGGTAAAATGGGTGTTTATATCTGTCAAAACTCATTGAACTATACACTTAAAATAGTTAGTTTAAAATACACTTATAGCTAATTTAAAATATACTTAAATTGACACTTCAATAAAATTGATCAAAAATTTTAAATAGATTGGTAGCACAAAAAACAAAAAAGTTTATTGCATATTAAATGGATATAATTATGAAGTTCCATCAAAGGGCATTTTATCTAAAAAAAAAATCCCTGCCATGTTGAAGCTTCTAAGAGGAAAAACAGAATAACTTTCCTATGTTCACCTGGGCACATAATGTTCACATAATCATTTAGATAGATTCTACTAGACAAGGAAAACAAAGATGAGCTACATCAACTTGATTATTTAAGAATGCTATTGATACAGCAATCCTTCCACAGATGAATTAGGTAGGGTTGGATCCAGGGAAACCATGTAGTGCATCTCCTAAAAATAAGGGAGAAGAGTGATATGAGTCAGGAAAAAGAAATAAATGCAAAGATGGGAAAACTTAGTGTCTTTTACTGACCCCCTAAAAATGGAGAAAGGAGCTAAGAATAACTTAGACCTGCTGGTATCAGATACTTTATAAATATTATCTTATTCAGTCCTCATTATCCTTATTGAGTATCCTGAGTCAGAGCTATTTTGCCCATTTGTGATGTGATAGTTGAGGCTTAGAAAGGTCATTATCCTGCCCAAGTTCACACAGTAAGTGACGGAGCCATGACTTGAGAATTCTCTTTCTGAAACCTATGTGCACTTTTTCCACAATGCCATACTATCTTGAAAACCAATAATAATAGCAGCAGTTGAGGTAATAACATTTATTGTTTTCTATGTGCAGTCACTGATCTAAGATTATATCTGTAACTGTACCTATGCCTAGATATAGACATACAAAATGCCATTTAATCTCCACAACTCTAAGAGTTAGGTACTATTATTATCCTCATCAAATATGGCACAGCTGAGGTGAAAAGAGGTTAAAGTATTTTCTCAAGTTCATAAAGCTGCAGAGATGGAAATTATTTAATGATAATCCTCTCCTAAAAACATCATACTTAACAATAGAAGCCAGGGAAAAAGATAAGAGAATTTTGCTAGCCTTGCTTTCAACCTCCATACACAATACAACTATAATTAAAAAATAGTGCCTCTTTCCTTCAAACTTTGCAAACTTGTGATAGTCCATTTTGACTTCAGCAATTATAGTATATGGGAAAGTGCTGGTTATTGCAAATTCTGGTTTGCAAGATCAATGTGAATATTATTACCCATCATTTAAAAAATCATGGATTAGCAAGCTGGAAAAAATACTTCTGACAGCTTCTGCATCAAGAAAAGCAACGCATTGTGCCTGACATGTCGAAAAGGGGAAGAAGAAAGCAGTGCCTGGGTTAAGGACTGTCAGCTGGAATTGACTACGGAAAAATAGGGCCTGCTTTCTTTATCAGATCCGCTTCCAAGCAGCAACCTGTGACTCACAGCTTCACATTTCACTGACATATGCAACTTCTTACCGCATTAACCCTGCAGGGCAAATACAAGCCTGGAAATGTGAACTAGATCTAACTTGGCCCCATATATCATCAGCACAACTGTCGGCTGAGTTTCCACCGAGGAACTTTTATCCATAATAATGGAATCAGAACTGGAAGAGAGTCGCAGAATCCATCATACTAACAGCATTTTTACCTGAATGCATTTATACATTCATACACTCATATAAGAGGGAATTAAATATAAGACAGAATTATGTCAATATCAAAAAGAGATGATTTAAATGATAACTGATGCAGTTTGCCAATGTAGGTATTTATTGGTTATAACAAACCACTACGCACCCTCGTTTAAGTCACCCACATTCATTCAGTTGGTATTCACCACTTTAAAACCCACCTCCTTAGAACCCTCTCACTCTGGGGGCGTGGTCTCTGGAGCTCCTCCCTTCTCCCTGTCTGTCAGTCATGAAGAACTCTAGGGTATCCTCTTCTTAGCCAAGGCGCCTACAGGCCTCTCCCTCCCATCAAGTGGTGAAACAGAAGTGACCAAATCATACATCCTTTCAGTGGGTAGCAGCTTCTTGCAGCACAAGCAGCTGTGTCATATCATTAGGGGGATTTCTACCCTCCTTGAATTGTGTTTCTCTAGATGGAATTGGTTTATTGAGCACTTTTTCTCATCAGAGTATAGACATTAAAAAGTTCTATTTTTTCCTAGCCCAGTTCTCAACCACGATTTATCAAATCCACATTTTCTGTCTCAACATCTTGGGGAGATTCCAACCTATTTTAGTCAGTTCCCATGATTAAAATTGGATTGGTCCAGTTTTAATTTTCAATCTTGTATTTAATTCAAAGCCCTAAGCAACCCATCTCCACTGCTAAAGCCGGGGGAGATTGGTGGCTGAAGGCATTGGAGTGTGTGTATGGGGAGTGGGGATGGGGGCAGGGACGTGACTGCTTTAGACACCATCCTCTCCTCTCCTCCACTCCTGGGTTCCACTTTTTCTGATGTTTTGAGGTTCAGGAATGGAAGGAGGGGGAAAGAAGAGCAGAAGCATCATGAATTACTGCCATTGTTTATCTGAAATTTACATTAGCTGGGTGTCCTGTATTTTTATTTACTAAATCTGGTATATCTAAGTTGGCCTCCATATGTTGGTCATTCCTTAGCAACTCTTTTTTGCAGGGTATTCTTGTTCTCCTTTGGTCCACAGGCAACATTCTGGGACAAAGAAAAAGGTCCCATCTGCAACCTCTTACATCTGGTTTTTGTTTCTACTTTCCCCTCTTGATGGTGCTAAAGCCACTGTGCACTCTCTTCCCAGAGCCCCACAGATACTCTGAGCATCTTTCAACCTGAGACCCAGGGATGGCCACAGGCCCGCTCTACTAGTCAGGAATTGTGTACCTGCTCTGCTAGCTGGTTACACCCACACTTTAGACCCTCAAGCACTTCCAAGAGTTGCTGATCCACTGGTTTCATTGCATGAGTTCTCAGCTTCGGGGATCTTCAGCAACTCACACAGGTACTCATATCCAGGATTAAGAGTATCAAGCCTATAATATATTTGTCTTGCCCAACACCTATTAACAATACAGAGACCTAATTAACTGAGAATTACCTGACACAGGCTCCCAAGGAGGCCCCAAGTAGTAGTGCAGCAACCCTCACCGTATAGTGGGCAGGTGGGTTGGAACATCCAGCAGCAGCCAACATGGTGGCCATTGTGCAGCATGGACCATGTTCTTTGGCCTAAATGTCTCCAGCTCAGATCTGCCTGGATCAAATATCCTACCCCTTTGCACATTTTCCTCCTTCTGATCCCCTGCAGTGGACTGTCTCTGTACTCCACCCAGATCCCCTCGGTCCCACTTACTGTCTCTCCATGTCTCTCTCCTAGTTTCTGTTTGATTTAGTTTTGAACAGCCTACACCAGTGACTGTCTTTGGCCACCTGTCCTTGGGCTCCTGGGGCTGTTTTGCCTACACAGGAAAAGCACAAATGCCTGGGAGTTCCTATTCCCCAAGGTATTGGCGGCTCTTGACCACTGACTGGCAGGTGAGAGAGACTGAAAGCCCAGCTCTCTTCCCGCCTACAGAGACAACTCTGAAGTGGAATCTACACACCCAAGTGCCCTGAATGGGCAAACAAAGCTGCCTTCTGGGGGCCTCGGCTTGTTACCGCACCCTTTTTGGCTTCATCCCCTTCTCTATCCTTCTTTCCCCACTCCCTTACCAGTCTCTCTTCATAGGATTTCCATAATAAATCACTAGCATGTGAATTTTTATCTCAGGATCTGTTTCTGTGAAGCCCAACCTAAAACATCCCCTTTGACTAGGAGACAGGATACAGAGGGGGCAAAAGATACTAGAGAAAGCCATTGCCCTTTGAATTCTTCCACATTTCTACACAATTATCCATTCATGAACTCAAGCTCCCTCCCACTGCTGTTAAATTAAACCACACAGAATGAAAGCCGTAAAAAATGGAAACAAAATGCTTTCATTTTTGGAACATTTATATGGATAGATTATTTTTGGAAAGGAAAGGGCATTTTAATACACTTACAGAAACTATGATAATTAGCTCTAAGAGGAAACTCAAGAGTTTCAAAGTCATGATTTTGGCAAAAGAATTGAAACACACAGAACAAAAATCAAAATTGTAATTTTCTAGAGTGGTTAGATAATTGTGTAAGTGTTTTGGTGGGAGGAGAGTCACTTCCTAATTAGAAAACTTCTAAGAATCCCATGCCACACTGACTAAGCACTTTTGTGGAAAGTTCAACTGAAATCAAGAATATAGTCAGTTACAATTATTATTATTATTATTATTATTATTATTATTATTATTTAAGAGGATCATGCTCAGGCAACTAAGAGAGTCATATTCTATAAGGAATCTCTCTGGGCTCACAATTAAGCTGGAATGTTCTCAGAGGGGCCTGTGGAAGAAAGAAAGGGAGACAGCCCCTTCACACTGCCTCTGACGACTAAGCCAACCAGCTCTGTGATCACCTGCTTTATAAGCCAGATGTCTTAGGTTGGGTTCCCCAGAAGCAGAGCCTGAGGTGAGGATTCTTAAGCAAGTAATTTATTGAGGGAGTGCTCTCAGGCAAAACTTGTAGGGGAATGAGGAAAGCAGGATAAGGAAGATGAAAAGGCTAGGCAAAGATGTGGTTTTAGGTGAAGCCTGGCCACAGCTGATCCCATGGGGAGTCCTGTAACTGCAGCACAGTCACCCAGCCCAGAGGCAAGGAAGCTGGGACCCTTTTACCCTCAGTAATAGTAAACCTTGCCCAATGGCTGCCTGATGTAGGGGGTGGATGGAAATCCCCAGCATCTCTGGGTGCAACAGCATCAGCAGGGGAGAGGCCTTTCCTGGAGACTGGGGCAGCTGTGAGCTGTTAGCAACCAACACCCACAGCAGCTGGGGGTGGGTGCTGGCCTGGTAAAGGGATCTGTGTGTGTGGCAGGAAGGACCACGAGCATCTGCTATGCTGGATAACCTCAAGACCTCCAATAACTGGATGTCCCCAGGGAAAGTGCTGCTGCCTAAAATGTGCTCCCACATTCAGGAGTTTTCCAGTGATTTTCTAAAGAAGGAAACCTAATCTTCAAATCATTCCATTCTATAATTACTCAATGCTGGTGCCTGACTGAAACAAAATGATTTTTTTTTCTTTTTTGCAATTTAAGGTTTCAGCATTTATTAAAGATGTCTATCTCAGCCTCTCCAAACTTCCCATCCTCCCAGAAATCTCACCCTGTCTGCTGCATACCCTTAAGGGCTTTGTTCTCAGTAGATGGAATCTTCTTCTTTAGAAGCCAGACAGGGTGGATTAATGAAATCTGTTACTCCCCAGCTCAGCAGATGGACTAAATCCCTGAGACCAGAGATGAGCAGTCCATTCAGGGTTTTGCCATTTTGATTCTAATGAGATTTAGGAGAGGCTTTTCCAGAATTTGAGGATTTCTATTAAGTATCAGAAATTGCAAACTCAGACCTGTGGGAGACTTGAGGCCAACTTGAGAAGTTCCAACACCGTGGCATCCCTGATGACCCTGAGGAAAACCATGGATTTGTCTGCACACATTCAACCTCACTAGAAATCCCTGCAATGTGCACAAGGAGTGATATGGGGAATGCTGCTACCACAGGTCACAAAGCAGCCAGAGAGCCGGCCCTAGCTGGCAGTTTACTGCATGGGTCATCCTCTGGATTATACTGAAAGCCTCAGGCACACCCCAAAAGTTCAAGAAAAATGCCACATGGGACATTCTAGTCAATTCAGAGGCCTTTTCAAACTAACCACTCTGAAACGCTGCATTTTGAATTGGTCAGCTGCAGAATGAAGCAGTCCTGATTTCAAAACGGAACGAAGGAAAGGGGTAGGTGTGCATTCCCTTTATCATCATTCCCCAGCAAGACAATTGTGCCTATTTAGTTCAGGTCCGAGTTGAAGAATTCATATCCCAGTCCTCCCCACCGAGCTGCTGAGCTGGAACGGAAGCTCTGTTCTCACAACCATATTCACGGAAAGGAGTGTGAAAGGGAGGCAAGGCAGGTGGTGGCTTTTGTTTGAAATGCACTGACTGTGTTTGGGAGCCTTTTAAAGAGCAAAAAATAGACCTGTTTATTGACCTAAAGCCATCCATGAATGGGATATGATCTCTGATACAAAGAGCAGAATACAAACTCCCCAACAATGTAGCAATACAGAGATGAAAAGAAAATGGTCTGAAGCTGAGAAGACTTTATTTCTCCATCTACATTCCCAATGGTAAGCTTCCTGCAAAATGGTGGGCAGTATTTCTGTTTCTGGACCTCAAAATACACACACACACACACACACACACACACACACATTACTTTAATAGTTCTTTTTTCTTCTCTCACAGGACACTATAAGGCATGATGAGACAGTTCACTCCACCTTGTAAAAAATAATTGGCAGCATATTATGAGCACTAACTGGGTGGCACTCACTGTGATACCATTTATTATCCTCCTAGCACCACAATGAAGAAACAACTATAATCCCCATTGAAAAGATAAGAAAGCTGAGGCTCAAGCCATTACTAAGCTTGCTCAAGGGCACACAGGATTTGGGCACTGCTCAGTCTGATCCCAGAGCGTGTGCCGGGCCTTTGGAAAAAGAAGCAAAAAGAGCTTGAAACCTAATGCACTTTAACATTTGAGGGAATTTGCTCCTCTTAAATGTGTCAGCCTTTCATCCCATGTTATCCACAACTTTGAGCTCTACTTTGAGTAGAGCAGTCACCATTGACTCGTCTCCGCCTTTTGTCCTTTGTAACTAGTTACATCGCTAAATACAATGGATTCTTCTTTGAAATGATTCATAACCACCCTTCCTCACTATATTTTTTCCTCCATTTTGGGCTCAGCCTTCATTTCTTCCTATTTATTCACATCAACATTCTTCCCACTGGCTTCTATGACTCAGCTCTTTCTTCATTCTATCTGCCTGCCCACTGCCAGACATGGCTTCCTAAAATAGAGTGTCCAACATTTCACTCCCCTGCTAGACACCTGCAATAGCTCTCTGTTCCTCATTTACTTAAGCGCCTTTTCCTGCTTTATATTCTGCACACATGTCACAGAGCAAATGTCTATCCCCAATCTGCATCCTTATGCTCCCCTATTGCTACTCTCCCTTCATTGCACATTGGGCCACCTTCACCTGCATTGTCCTCCTCTCCCCACACTGTTACCTAAATCATATAAATGTCAAGGTCACATTCAAGTTTCACTACACCCATGAAGGCTGTACTTTAAACCAAAACAGCCAATCCTCAACTTTTCTATGGATAAGGAAGCTCTTTTCATTTGGGTTACTGCCAAAAGGAAGCTATGAGAAAAAATCCAAATGCAAAATCATTATTTGGAATTTGTACACTCTAGAGGAGTGAAGAAGAGGGACAAGGAAGAAAAGACAGTCAATGATTGATGAATTATCATGTTAGTTAACACCATGGACAACTAGAGCTCAATCTTGTGGAGAATGGAAAGAACCAGTATAGGACATACACTTCAACTCTCCCACCCAAGGAGTGAGGGAGCTGGGGTAGTGAGACACCAACTCTCATCAGTCATTGCCAGATGGGTACTCCCAGATGTCATTAACTTGCAGAACTTCTGGCCTATTGGCAAATCAGGTTCCAGTGCTCAAAGAATGCCCTAAATTAAAGAAATGAGGGTGCTGAGAGTTTGAAGTCAGATGGTGTGGGTGTGCACTGAGAAGGTAAGAGCAAGGGGATGCAGATGGGGCACTGCCAGCATCTGCTACCATAACCATATAACGTATTACCCGAGACAGGGCATGTCTGAGAGTGAACGAGAGCACTATTAATAATTACTCTGTGAGAGCAGGTGACAATCAGGGCTGTCCTGGGAAAACTGGTATGTAAGGCCTTACATTAGTAACTGAGATTTTTAAATCTGTCTTTTCTGCCCCCTCTCCACCCAGATGGTGTGCTCCTTCAGGGTAAGTTCTGTGTGGTATATCTATGTATTCTTCATTGAGCTTCACACAGTTCTTAAAACATAGTAGAGGCTCAGATAATACTGTATGGCTGGACCTAGATGGAGTGGCTACCAAAAATTCAGAGTGCAGTGCTATCCAAAGAGCACAGGCTTTAAAGTCAGACAGTCCTGGTGAAGCCCAAACCCCACTGACTCATTGTTAAAATCTGAGCAATACTTCACCTCTCTGAACTGTTTCCTTATGGATAATGTAGGAATGATAATAGTATCTAACTTGTGTAAGCTGTTGAAGATCAGAGATCTATAAAAAAGCACCTCATATTTAGATTGAATAGTAAATTGAACTACAATTATATTACTATTCTAAAACTGTATTTTAACAGAATAATATTATTGATTTCATTTGGCCAGGCACTTACTTATGACCAATACTATGTTTGTCTCATCTCAGAGTTTCATTTTCTTTCCAATGGCTGTGGATCATTTTCACATAGCACATAGATTGAAGCCTCATGAAATCCATTTCCATTCAAGACAAGAAAACCAGAATTGACTGGTCAGTCTCTAACCAGGGGTGGTTATGGATTTGGAAAGGGGAAAATATTTACAAGCAAAAAAGTTGAGAGGTTGAGAGGATAAGATCTAGCCTAATCTGTTCTCTAAACTGACCAAAATTAGTTCAAAAGGCAATGAATTAAGAGGAAAGCCACTGTAGAAAGATACCTGACTTCCCAAAAAGAGCTTTCTGGCACCTTGAAAGTAAACATATTTTACTTAAGCTTCTGGTATGTGTCACTGATTTATTGCCATCACTATTGCTTTTGATGTCTCCTGGGAAGGTTTTGTTTTCATTGATAGGAAAATTAGAAAAAAATAGAGTAGATAGAGGGAAGACTTTATAAGCACAATTATTGTTATTCTCTGCAATTTGAAATCGTAATTTTTAAGTTTGCATTGATGCTTACGAATACCAGATTCACCCTACATCCTAGCTCAGTAGGTGATAAATTTGGGGCAAGAATGGAAGGCCACCTCCTCTCACCCTCCTTACTTGCAACCTGCATGGCCTGATATCATACCCATTGTGCCAAGGATCCCCATAATTTCTTTTAACTTATTTATTCTTTCAATATAATACATGCACATAGTAAAAAAATAATAATAAGGGATAATGATACTAAAAATTTATTTTAAAAGTAGAGCAATAACCTGCCCCATTCTACATCCAAAGGCCTTGCTCTCCAACCAACAACCAATTTCAATTGCTTTAGTTATTTAGATATTTCTTATGGAATTTACTTACACATTCCCAAAATATGTTATGGAAGAAATGGCTGTTTCCTCTATCCATTCTCCCATTGTTCCATAAAAATATTACCCCAACTCCAATGTTTAGCTACACACATGACTTCCAGATTAAAAAATATATTTTCAAGCCCTCCTTTGTGATTACATAGTCATGTGATTAAATCCTGGCCAAAGGGATGTAATTGAAAATGTTATGTGCAACTTTCAAGAATATTCCTTGAAAGATAGCTGAAACATATCCTGTGACTGCCTTCTTCTTCATTCTTTCTTCCTTCTTGACTGTTAGAGTACAGACATGATTGCTGGAATCCAAGCAGCAATTTTGAACCACAGGTTAGCTTAAGAATGGAAGCCACTCATGTCAGAACAATATAAAAGGAATATAAACAAAACAGGAGTATAAAAGGAAACTGGATCACTGAGGACTTATGGAGCAAAGCTATCATTCCTCACCTTGGGTAATGCCTAGCTTTACATTGAGTAAGAGAATTTTGCCTTATTTAAGTCATTGTTATTCTGTTTTTCCATTACAGCTAAACAAAACATATATTTTATTGCTATTTCTCGATTTATCGCTTTTAGAAATTATCTATTAGTGCCTTATAATAGTAGATAAATATTTATGGTTCATATAAAACCTCCATCACCCACTTACCCATCTTTCACCTCAATATGATTCCATCATAATATTATAGCTGTATAATTATTGTTCACTACCAAACCAAGTAGTATACTCTGATTATGTTTTCTTTCTAGTACAATTTTTTGTTTTACCCAGAGTTGGTAATTGCCTTGCTGTTTTGTTACTTAGTTTTTTTTCTATGGCTACTGCTAATTCTTTCCACACCCCCACCTTTCCACAGAAGGCTACTGCTTCTGAATTCATTTTTGCACCCAGGGAGATGTATCTGATTGTCTATCAGCCCTTTTATTTTCTAGACACTCCCACTGGAGTGTTCTGTCCTCCTGCTCCAATTTGGATTGGTTTCTCTAGTTCTGTGGCATAGCTGACATCTGAGGACTTCCCTTCACCTTCATTTAGGGGCTTTCCTTTGCCTCCTGTTTGGGATTTTCAGTTTTCTTCTGCTTTCTTGATTTACTTCTCATTTATTGTGGAGAACTTCTTCCAGTAGCTTCCAAAAAAAAAATGGTATCTAGAAGGTAAATTGCATTTAATGTCTGTCTGGTGAGATTCAGACACATGGATGGACCCAGAATTTCTGCATTCTTGGCCAATCAGAAGACCTGGATGAAAGATGCTATTGGAATATTACCTTCTTTCTCACCTTCAGGTACAATGTGCTCCTGCAGGAGGCTACTACCAAGACAGGGAACACTCCCTTCACAACAGACCTTTCCAAAGAGAGGAAAGTGGCATTACTGATGTACTTGGATGCAAGAAATCCAGTTACTCCTTTTACAGATGTGCTACCTTTCAAACATTTGACTTTAATTCTGCTAACATATTCCCCCATGCATAAAATGCTATGTGGCATTTTTTCCACCTTTTGCCTGGGGTGAAAGCATCTGAAACCAAGCTCCCCAGAGCTCATTGGCTGTATAATTAACCACATAACATTTCAACTCAAAATCCTCCAACAATACACAATGAAAATCAGTAGATAAAATAGCACAGCAAGAACAGGGCGGCCCAATTGGCCTAGGAGACAAGCTGGCAGGTGTGCCTTTGTTCTTCCCTTTCCCAGGCCTCTCTAGACAGCTCTTGACTTCAGACTACCCGTGAGCCACCTATAGTATTGGGAAAATCCAGTCCAGGTTTTGTGCCATTTCTTGTGCAAGCTTGGATGGTTAGCTCAGAAAGTCTGTTTTGCTCCAGGTAGAAAACCAGTCATGATGAATTAATCCAATACACTTTCTTGTTTTTTAATTTAAAATTGTATCTTGAGGTGTAGTAGCTGAAGGCTCTGCAGCAGGCAAACACACAAGGCTTAAGAAAGCAGAGGGAGAAGCTGTTTCCCACTACTTGGCTCTCTTCAACCCAGAAAATCAGGCAAGTGATACTACTGCAGTGTATTCTAAGCACCTTCGGCTAATCAACTGAAAAGTCAATCCTTAATGGTTTATACTTGTAATAAGGATTCTGTAAGTAGTGGGTGACCCACATTCTCCATCCCTGAGGATTACATAGGAGGAAGGGGAAAATCTTTATATCCTTTTAGCAGCCATAATATAATCTCCCAGTTTTGGAAGGAGGAAACAGCAAATGTTTCCTCCCCTTTGGCTTTATCTCCAATTTTTCCCTTTCTCCTATTTCTCTTGTATACTCTTCAAACCTTGGGGCTGCCTAAGTGCTGAGCTGGTGATCCCCTAGATGTGTATACTTCCTGCAGAATTTGAAGCAGTGTTTCTTAAAACAAACAAACAAACAGAAAAAAACAGCATGATTAAAAACATGAAAAAAACAAAAAAAATGGGCTCAACCCAAGTTAGGTCTTCAATATGTTAATGTGCAGCTAACTCTCCAAGACCAGGCTACAGAAAGCAGCATTTAATTTTCTTTTATATTCATTTTATTGAGATATATTCACATACCATGCAGTCATACAAAACAAATCATACATTCAATTGTCCACAGTACCATTACACAGTTGTACACTCATCACCAAAATCAATCCCTGACACCTTCATTACCACACACACAAAAATAACAAGAATAATAATTAAAGTGAAAAAGAGCAATTAAAGTAAAAAAGAACACTGGGTGCCTTTGTCTGTCTGTTTGTTTGTTTCCTTCCCCTATTTTTCTACTCATCCATCCATTAACTAGACAAAGGGGAGTGTGGTCCTTATGGCTTTCCCAATCCCATTATCACCCCTCATAAGCTACATTTTTATACAATTGTCTTCAAGATTCATGGGTTCTGGGTTGTAGTTTGATAGTTTCAGGTATCTACCACCAGCTATCCCAATTCATTAGAACCTAAAAAAGGGTTGTCTATATTGTGCATAAGAGTGCCCACCAGAGTGACCTCTCAGCTCCTTTTGGAATCTCTCTGCCACTGAAGCTTATTTCATTTCCATTCACATCCCCCTTTTGGTCAAGACGATGTTCTCTATCCCACGATGCCGGGTCTACATTCCTCCCCAGGAGTCATATTCCACGTTGCCAGGGAGATTCACTCCCCTGGGTGTCTGATCCCATGTAGGGGGGAGAACAGTGATTTCACCTGCTAAGTTGGCTTAGCTAGAGAGAGAGGGCCACACCTGAGCAACGAAGAGGCATTCGGCAGGAGGCTCTTAGGAACAATTATAGGCAGGCCTAGCCTCTCCTTTGCAGCAACAGTCTTCCCAAGGGCAAATCCTGTGGTAGAGGCCTCAGCCCATCAAACCACCAGTTCCCTATGTCTGTGGGCATGTTAGCAACCATGGAGGTGGGGCAGGCCAATACCCCTGCATTCTACAACAGCTCCTCAAGGGGGCTCAGCAGCATTTAATTTGACCACAGAACCCTTCATTTGGGGGATGTGGGGAGTGAATGTTTACTTATATTTCACAGACATTGGTCCAAGGTATGTAGTTTATGAAACCAAAGGAAATGCAGGAAGAGCTAGCCTTCATTGCCTCCTGCCTCCATGACATGATTTTAGAACCAGAGTAACTCAGGCTTTGGGGAAACCAAGAGACTAGGATTTGAAAACTGCCTTCACCAAATCCTGGCTTTTCTACCTCAGTCAAGTTGTTTAATCTCTGTGAGACCCATTTTCCCATCTGTAAAACGGGAACACCAATACTTATTTTTTGGAGAGACTTAGAAAAGGTTGAATAAGATCTTGTACATAAAGTTCCCCACCAATCTCTTGCCCTAAGTGGGTGCTCAGCAATGGTTAATTGTCTTTTTCTATTTTATTTGAGCCTTTCCGTTGATGCTCACAACCCCCTCCCTTCATCAACCGTCACCACCTTACCCACCTGCTTGTTGATATCTGAAATGGCTTTTCACAATGACTAAAATAGATATGAGGTGGCACAGATAAATCAGGAAGAGGGAATTACACTAAAGGAGTGATTGCAAACATTAGGGAGCTACTGAATTATCTAGTAAGTTTTTTTTAAGCAACAACATTAAAAAAAATAGCTATACCTGAGATCCTATTCAAAAGAGGTTGAGGATGAGTATATTAGTCAGGATTCTCCAGGGAAACAGAACCAACAGTATATATATACATATTTTCATAAATGTAAATATTATGGGATTTTTTTATACGAATTGGCTCACATGACTGTGTGAATGGGCAAGTCCAAATTCCATATGGCAGGCTGCAAGCTGGGAACGCTGATGAAGGTTTTGATGAATTCCCCAGGAGAAGCTAGCTGGCTGAAGTAGAGATGGAAATCATTCCTTTTGACTGTTAAAATCATCAATTCTCCCTTAAGGCCTTCAACAGATTGGTTAGGACTTCTCTCATTGCTGAAAGCAATCTCCTTTGTTTATTGTAGATGTAATCATTCATAGATGCACTCAACTTACTGATGATTTAAATTCACAAAATAACCCTCATTGGTAACAATCAGGTCAGTGCTTGCTTTACCAAACAAGTGTACACCACAATTTAGCCAAGGTGACACATGAACTTAGCCACCACAGTGAGGCTCTGGCATCTGTATTTTTTTGCAGAATCTCCAGGGAATTATGATGTATCCAAAAGAGTTTGGTGGCCATAGGTTTGGTATGGTTTTTATATCTATGTACCTATAATGTCAGATAATTATGTGAGAGTATGTGGGTGGGCAAAGGGATCTAGATGGTAAGGGCCGTTGAGAAATGGAGCCAGAGAAGGAAGACAGACCAGCCTTAAAACAGAAGCTCTGAATAAGGACTACCTTTCTCTATGCCCCATTCCTCTTGAAGATGTGTCATGGATGGTGGCTGGGAAATGGAGAAAGTATTGATGGGGTCAAAGATGAGCACAGCATCATGACTTCCAAGACTTGTTTGCAGGGCCGATCAGGCTGCCATCCACATGCACTTGGTAAATAGCAATCCTGTGTGTTCCAAAGTCATTTCCAGCTCTGTGGTTACCTTCAATGGCACTGAATACAAAATTCTGGTGTCACAGCAATCCTTTGACAAGACTTTTAGGGACCTGTCAAAACCTATAACTCCAAGGTCCTTAATCTCTTCTTGAAGAATGATCAAGTTATCAGTTCCTTCTCCTGTATCCTGGTAAACTTCATGTTTCACTACCTTTTTTTTGAATGGAATCACCAATTCTGCTCTCCTATTTTGCTAATCCAAATTTGGGGTATGACCATCAATATGAATATTCCACAAAACAAGGAGAAAGTCACAGGAAGAGAGCCAAGAGACCAAAAAGTAAATAACATCACCCCTGCCTTTAAAGGGTTCTTGTGAGGGTTTACATAACTGACATAGATTGTCCAATAAGGCATGTCCCATAATCCAGTGTTAATTGGAGAGAAATAGCACATATTATTTTTAGAAAGCATACTGTGAACATCTTCAGTGCAGGACGTATGCCCTTTATTCTGTCTCCCAAGTAGGCACAGGGCCTTGCATACAGTAAGAACTCATATTTTAGCTAGTTAACAGGATAGATTGATGATTCTGGTAACAACCATCAAAACAGCAAGTTTTAATGACACATTTACTGTGTAGCCACATCATGGTGGTCTCTGTATTGGAGTAGAGATTCAAGACATAGCATATATCATTCCAGTTTTAGGAGTTTGCAATTTGTTTCTAGTAAGACAGTTCATACACACACACACAAGCACACAAAAACACACATATACAGTATACTCACACACTGCACTCTGAATACCCCAAATAATAACTATACTCTGAATATCCCAAACAATATGCAATCAAATGGCAAGTTGTGATACGAAGACCATAAATGTTTGGTAATTTGGTTAAAGAAAAATTTGGTGAAAACTAGGATAGCCTCTCTAGGGAGGAGGGACTCTTCATAAAGTGGTAGAAAGAAACACTGGCTTTGGAGTCAGGCAATCAAAGACCCCGATCTAAGGTTCCTATGATTTGACTTTAATTTCCTCTTCTGTAAAATGAGAATAATAGCACCTAGCTCATAGGGTCACTGGGAGGATTTAAGGAGTTAAAATGTAGAGCAAGGTCATACATATCTTACAATATTTTTGATAAATTTTTCATTTTGGGGTTGTGTGGTAGCCTGACTAATGGTCCCCAAAGATGTCCATGACTTGATCACCAGAATCTAGGAATATGTTACTTTCTATGGCAAAAAGGACTTTGAAGATGTGATTAAGTTAGGATGTTGAGATGGGGAGAGGACCCTGAATTATCTAAGTGGACCCAGTGTAATCACAAGGATCCTTAAAAGAGGTGGGCACAAGGGTCAGGGTGAGAGAAGAAGACATGGCCATGAAAGCAGAGGTTAGAAAGATACAGGGCCACAAGCCCAGGAAAGCAGGCAGCCTCTAGAAGATGGAAAAGGTTAGGGAACAGATGTTCCTCTAGAGCATCCAGAAGGAAGGCAGCACTGCAAAGACCTTGATTTTAGCCCAGTGAAAGTCGTTTCAGACTTCTGACCTTCAGAACTGTAAGACAATAAGTTTGTATTGTTTTAAGCCACTACGCCTGTGGTTATTTGTTATAGCAGCAACAGGAGACAAATACAGATACTTTTTTTGTTGACGTACTGCTCTCTAGCCATTGAAGTGGAGACATCCACTGCTTCAGGAAGACAGCATAACTCAGACAAGAACAAAGTATTAGATGTTCAGCTTTTGACATTCAAACCAGGCTCCTGAAGCACATTCAGAGACAATAGCTGTGAAAGCAATGACTTTCATTTTGCAGGACTTGGGCTTTGTTGAAAGGGGTGGGGTGGGGGGGGTGATTGCTGGTTCCAGAAATCTAAAGCTTATAAACTCAGAGGATCAGAGGAAGGAGAAAGAGGATGAGTCCTGAGAGAAGTTCAGCTGCTGCACAAGGAGGAGTTAAAAGCCCTGGGGATGACCTAGAGGAACATTTAGCAGAACAAGATTAAAGGTAAGATGTAATACTCCTGTCTCATAGGGTAAGTTGACAGACAGACGCATGAGATAATAGAAAACTAGGTGGGCTGAATTCAGGACACTCTAAAGACAGAAGAGGCTCCTGTGTCACCTCACTCCAATACTCTGGGAGGTTTCAGAGTGCTCTCACACGAGCTGCAGTGAAGTAGAAATGGAGGCCTGTGGAGTTTAGGCAGCAAGGACACTGAGATAGCCTCATAGTTCCCCGCAGAGGTCCATGATTCCTCAGGGCCCAGTGGAGGAACCCAGGAGAAGGCTGAGAGGGTCCATATATTGGAAGGGTCTGGGGCTAGAAGGACCCTCTCAGGATGAGGATGATGTCAAGTACAGAGATGTCATGACTGCAGCCCATGAATCGGTCCATGGACAGAAGTAGATGCAGCAAGACTACAGCAGGAATTAAGGCAGCACCCTGTGATCAAGAATAAGTGAGCTCAGCTGAGGCCAGGGAGAACAGCAAATGGAATACAGCCTTCCCTTAGAGCTATGATGCCATGTATGTTTTCCCTTGTACTCGGGCATCATCCTGGAGAAGAAAAGAGGGAAGAATGGACCCTAAGAAGGGAGTTCAGCCTTGTAGAAAGTTTCAACTTTGAATTACCTGAATTTAAAGCTTAAATTGATTGAGCATTGACTCAAAAGGAAATTAAGGTTTAAATCAAAAGAATCTGAACTACCTTGATGTGGCAAAACCACCCATCCCTTTTAATAAGAAAGTTGAGTTCAATTACAGGGAAATAAATTAAATTACAGCTCTGTGCTTCCAAGCTGTGATTATGAATTTTAAATCTGCTAGATGAATCTAAAGTACCTGGCACATAGTAGATGCTCAGTGATATTAATTATCTCACTTGCCCTTCAGTGAATAAAGGAAGGGATTTGTCTAGGGAAAATGATAGGAAAGAACATATTTTATGGAAGAAACTAGAACTCAGTCTTAAAAGAAGTAGCAGATTTCTATTGTTTTACCTGGCTAGTGTATAGAACTTTCTGCTGGTAATAGCACCCTGGTTTCCCTTGGGGATCTACCTCTTCCCTACTCTTCCCATGTGATTTGAGCAGGTTGACTTCACCTCACTTCTGGCACTGGGCACATTATCTAGGTCCAGTCAATCAGAATATTCTAGCCCTGTGTTTATGTAGTCAATTTAAGAAAAGGATAGGCCCCAAGCTTCATTCCAGCTTGGGCTTTTCTTGGCTCCATTTGAAATAAGGTTCTCTTTCTGCTAGGATAGTAAGCTGAAAGAATCTAAGGAAACTTGGACTTCTCATACTATCTTGCTAAGATAGAGGAAATCCTGCCTGAAATTAAAGCCAATGCAGAGAAGAAAAGAATCAAGAGATTTAGAGAGGATCCAGGAAGCATTATGTGTCTACCTGGATCTGTTCAAGCTTGAATCCTTTTTTGCTTAAGCATATCATATTTCTTTCACTAGCAAATAAAAAAACCCTGACTAAAACATAAAGGTATGCACTTGTTATGTTCTTAAGACAACAAGGAAATCAGCCCAGCTAGAGAGCAGAATCCAACTGAATGATGGTTCCAGAAAAGTCTGGATAGGTAGGGTAACAAATATTCTGAAGGCTCTTGAATGCCAAACTCGGTAATTTGATTTTGGTCCAATAAGCAATAAGTAGCCAGAGTAGGTTGAGGAAGGGAGACACATAATGAAAAGTTTGTTTGGGGGAAATTGACCTGGTGGCTACATGCAGAACTGATTAAAGCAGGGGCTGATACCTGGGGTCCATGACCGTGGAGGGAATTCAGGAGGTCCATGTTCTCAGGTGGAAAAACTTAACAGCTTTAATTATACTAATCTCTAATTTAAATATGACACCTTCTTCTATTTTGCATCTAGGCAACAGACTCCAGTAGTATCAGCAGTACCTGTATATTTGTCAACATAAAAAAATAGAAATCTTCGTATCCCATTACAGTTGTTGCAGGTAAATCAAAATATCATTTACAATCATCACTACTTTAAAATTATGGTTGTGGCTGACCCACCACTGGATCTTGTTGTATAAGACACTAATAAAGAAGCACATTTATTACTACAGCATAAATTTGTGAGGTCTTTTTTTTCTATTTCAATAACTATATTTTAACATAACTGGTTTCCTTTGTAATCTTACGTATTTTACTTTGTGCACTTAAAATTGTTATTTAGAGGAGCCCTTAAGATGTGCCAAAGGGGTCCACGGCACACACACAAAAGATTATCAAGAACTCTTTCATTAGAGGAAGTGGAGGGTCTGGAAGCCAGAAGGCTAGTGCAGAGGCTATCACACAATCCAACAATGAGGACTTGACAGTGTCAACTCAGGAGAAAGCATGAAAAGGAAGGCATAGCTCCAAGAGGCTTCAAAACATTTTGGCTGAATTTAGAGAATAAATTCCTTGTCCAATTCAGGGAATAAAGGTAGATCTAAGAGAGTGCAAACTCTGTTTTCGAACCTGAATGTGTGGGGCAAAATGGGTACTAAATAAATGACAAAATAACTAAAACAGAAAATTCAGGCAACAAAGTTGATTTAGGGTCAGGTTTGTGGTATATTCTATCTAAGATAATGGTAGGACTTCCCAAAGGAGAGAGTCCATGGGAAATTTACAATATCTCCTAGAGATCAGCTCAGAAGTCTGGATGGGGCAGGTCTATTTGGAAAGCTTCTGTATGGAGGTGAAGGTATGGACTTCAGTGCTTTCTCCTGGGGAGAGGGAATGCAGGACACTGAGGACTTTTGCCACTGAGGCTTGAGCTCTTCTTCCCTGTGATTATCTCACCTCTGCCTTCCTTTAGGTACAGGCTTTATCATCCTCAGGAGCAACATGACTACTAGGACTGATATCCTCACATGGCATCAGCCAGAGGAAGAGTCTATCACTTCTAGAGGCAGCTGCGGAGAGAGAGCAGATGCTCATTTAGATCAGACTGGCTTGGATCAGGTAGCCTCCTCTGAACTAGAGCGATGCACATCCAAGTCTGTCTGGAAGAGACACATCTATACCTGTCATCCCAGCCTACTTACAAATAGTGCTCCTGTTCACTCTCAAAAGTATCCCAGTTTGGAGATAAAGGATATGGTCATCCTTCCCTAAACAGCCACTGAGGCCAGGGAATGACCAGAGCCAATTGGCCTGGGCTATGTGCTCTGTCTCTCAGTCTGGGGATCTGGGCAGAGAACTTTCCAGAATAAAATCAGAACAGACACCAGAAAAGAAAGTGGAAGCTGGACAGCCAAGCCCACAGATGCCCACCTTAGTTGGTGTGATGAAGTAAAATAGATTCTCTGAGTTGAAAAAGAAATGTTTATAGCAATGCAAAACTTAGAAAGCTATTGAGGGCATTACAGGTAAACAACTTCACTCAAGAAACAGGAAGGGAAGACTGATTTTTTTAATCCTGTCTCCTGGCAACCTTTAGCACAGCGCTTGGCCATTTTTGAAATGCTTTAATTGAAACCAAAACATCAGAAACTAAGAGAAATTAAAAACAATAATAAAATCAATTAAAAGTCAGTCTGCTTTTCATTTTCACCATGCATGGGAACTTAACCTAATGTCAGTGACAAAATACAACTTTCCCCCAAAAATCTTCTCTTGGTCTAAGTTTTAAACACTTGCTGTGGTTACTGTTGAATTTTAATTATACATCTGTAAGCTTCACATTAGCACACTTTTATTACTTCTCTTTTAATAAACATTGTGTGCTACATGGAAGTTAATTCAGAAAACTCTCAATTATATAGTTGGCTAGCATGCCCAGGCTCAGTTATGAGTTCCTAAGGAGAATAAATTCCCAACCATCTGGAACCTTTCCAGCACACTTCAGATGCAACTCGTATCTCCAATGCCTGTGGTACTCCACTGTGTTTGAACAGTCGATTCTAAATAGACAATGATAACACAATGACTACAAAGATGAAGAAGCAGAACTTAGGTCACTTTAATTCTGTTATTCTGTGAATGCTTGGAGTTTTTATTTTAACATTTTAACATTTAAGGAGTAAAAACTGCATGGCCATCTTCCCAGCATCCCCACCACAAATTTACATAGTTATACTTTCAGATGTGCAATATATGTCTGTCTTTATTTTTCGGTAACTAAACCCAATTCAGTTCTTGAGCCATTCTTTTTCTACCTGAAAATGAAAAACTTAATATTTGCAATTCAGAGTAAGTCAGAAACCACCAGATTTAAATGATCAATTCAGGATTTAAAATCAGTCAATTTAATGGTGTGATTGGGAAAACCTTGTGGCTCACACTCCCTTTATCCAGATATGGATGGATGAGTTGAAAAATGGGGACAAGAATTAAATGAAAAATAGTGTGGGATGGGGGGTGGAATAATTTGTGTGTTCTTCTTTACTTTTATTTTTTATTCTTATTTTTATTCTTGGTGTAAGGAAAATGTTCTAAAAATTGCAGTAATGAATGCACAACTATATGATGGTACCATGAACAGTTGATTATATACCATGGATGACTGTATGGTATGTGAATATATCTCAGTAAAACTGAATTTAAAAAAATTCAGTCAATTCAAGATGCTCTTTATCCTTCAACTCCTCTTATTCTCTAGGTAGCCTGCGCTCCCAAGACTTTTTATTCACTTGGTGTGGGGAAAACATCTGGTCTGGGTCACCAGCACATGGTCTTCCTCTGAAAGTCAGGGTCCTCAATGTTCTGCATCATCAAACTGGGGAGGTTTTAAAGCAGATCTGCAAATTCTTCAACACTTCCTATCAGGAGGTAGAGTCCATGTCACTTCCCCTTGAGCCTGGGCAGGCCTTGGTAACTATAGCAATGAAGACAATGCAGTGGAAGTGTTACCGTGTGCCTTTCAAGGCTGGTTTGGAAAAGTATAGAATCTTGATGGGTTTCTCTTGAGACACTTGCTCTGGGAGCCTTTAGTCACCATGTAAGAAGTCTGGTACCAGTGGCTGCCCATGGAAAGACCACATGGAGAAATAGAGAGAAACCTGAGAGGCTCTTGTTGTTCCTGCCCTCTGCTCTTTGAATCTTCCCAGCCCAGGGGTCACACATGTAAATACAGAAGTCTTCAAGATAACTCCAGCCCCTGCTACCATCTGGCTACAGCCACATGAGGGAACCTGAGCAAGAACGGCTTGGCTGAACCCAGCCACCACCACCCCACCCCCAGTTTTGTGAGCAAAACAAATTATTTTTATGGGTTCAAACTTAAGCTAATGTTCTAAAACATTGTTTTGGGTGGTCTGTTATGCAACACTAGATAACTGAAACATATCCTTTGTTGATGCACCTTGCCTCTTGTTCTCTCAGCAGAAGCAATGCTCGGTAATTGATCAGGGAGCTTTTTCCCTTCTCTTCCACAGCCAATGCTCTGACACTAGTCTACGCTCTCCATCCAGCACCTGGTCTGGTAAAGCTTCTTTCATGAATTCTTCTCATCCAGTGCCACAAGTTCTCAACTCTCAGCCAACTTCCTTGTTCCACTCTAGCATGGGAGACAGGAGATGTTACTTCCCAACCCTTCTCCAGATGCGGTCTGCTGCTTTTGCCTTGTCTACTTCAGTTGCCCCTTTTTGGCATGATGCAAAGGGCTGACTCTTTGCACAGTTCTAGATGACAAATAAGATACCAGTTCCCTCTGCCCTCAGATTCCCGAATATCTGAAAGTCTATCATTCTCACTTCTAAACAAAATGCACTAGGCATCTTCTCTGAGACGCAACACTGTCTAAGCTACAGTATCCTCCCTTCCTAATTTCTCCCTCCACCAGAAGGTTGGACTTTCCCTCTTGTGCAGGATTCACAGGCTATCCACCTATATTTTGCCCAACACTATTGTTCATGGTTTACTCTATTTTCAAAATTCTCCAGACATTACGATTTATACTTGCAGCTCAGCCATTTGGGATTTCATGACAAACCATACTTCTACAAAGTCTAGTTCTTAAAAGTCAAAACTATTTTATCAATCATAGTATTCAGAACTGAAACCATCTATGCCCACCCAGTTTATTGTCCACATTAAGAAGACTATTCCAGGACACTCTTGCCCAGGAAAATGAAATTCAAAATACCTTTTACTGTTTGTTTCAGGAGATTCCCAAAAGTACACAACAAGTAAAAAAACATAACTCACCTGGGCTCATCAATAATCCAAGACCTGCTTTGAAACCCCTTGCCTTAAAACTCTCGCTTGTGTAGCCACCAATCCTAAGCTATTTTATCATGAACTCTGCCCAGTCCTAATGGAATCATAAATTTCCTAACTTTATCCTCCCCATTCTGAGACGGTATTAAGACTTTCAAGGGAGCAATCTCCCTTATTATTGTAAGCAATAAACTTGGACTTGCTTTATAAATAGGTTATTTTGGTAGTGTTTTTGAAGATATAGCACTCAACACTATTACTTATGCTGTAAATTTACAGAAATTTATTTTAAAAACTTACAACTAAAACATTAATTATCCTAGACTGTATCCAACCTTCCCCAAGGATGGTTTGTATAGAAAGTCTTTGCTGCTGCCTGCATTGTGTGTGTAGCAGGGGAAGAAGGGGTGGTGAGCAAGAGGTACAAGAAATTACATGTGTGAAATAATAATAATAATTCATTTAATCCTCAAAACAAACCTACGAGGTAGGTATTACTATTATTCCTCCCATTTTTAAAATGAGGAAACTAAACTATAAAGACCAGTTAACTTGCCCAAGATTACACAGTTGGTAAGTGGCAGAGCTGGGATGGGAACCCACACAGTCTTGTTTCAGAATCCTGCTGTTAACTACTATGACAGAATCCTGTTATTTATGAAAACAACCACTGCAATATGGCATGATAAATGCCACAGAATGGGTATGAAATTAAGAAATTAAGGCAATAGTAGGCAACCTGGGAGTGGGGTGGGGTGGGAGAGACAAGGCTTTGTTAGGCTTGATATAGGGGGTGATGCTTGAGGTAAGCCTGGAAAGATAAGCAGGTGAACTGGCACAGAGAACAGGTGTGAAAATGCCGAAAGATATCAAACAGTGTGGAGTATTCAGGGAGTAGTAGATAGCTTCCATACAGCTAGGCCATGGGAGGGTTGAGAGGGTAGGCAGGCACCATAAGAGACAAGACTGGTGAGATTGCAAGGGCCAGATCATCAAAAGTCTTCTGGGTCAGACCAAGGAGTTTGGACCAGAATATAAATTCCGCAGAATAGCCATGAGCATCATGTTTCTCCAACCTTCCTCTCTCCCAATGGAGGCTCTCAAATAATCAGAGAAACAGAATCAGAAACCTGTTCCCCAAGCAGAAATCAATTCACTGCTGCGTACTCCTACCCTACCCTCAAACCAAGGGAAAGGGCTACTGTAGTGTGAGGCATTCAGAGTGAGCAGGTGGAATTTCATTTTCAGTAAAACTCCTCCACTGAAACAAGCACCTCCTTGCCAAATCCTGAGACAGCACATTAGGATGTGGTCATTGCCTGTAGATAAAGTTTTCCACTTCACTGTTCTCCATAAGAATTCCTCCCATTGGGCCTGAAGCTAATGGAGAAACCTTTGTGATGGATGAAAACAGTGAAAGGAGATGGTTGAAGGGCACATAGTTCCCCAGGCACCTTTCCTTTCTCTAAGTGCTGCCCTGTGATACCATGTATGTGTGCAAACCAAAGGAGCAAAGAAGGGGAAACAAATTAGGAGAGGGAGGGAAGATATATTTCTCATCAATTTTCTGACCCAGGATAAAGAAAGAGACTTGAAGGAGGAAGGCAGAAGGTAACATTTCCAGCATCTAATAGCATATATTCCAAGAGCTAGAACAATATTAGGGCAGAAGTCCTCATGATTTCCAAAACTTTCATTCTTAGGGTGGAAACCTACCCAATTTAAATGAGAGAGGAGAAAAACAGATGCTTCTATTTCTGAATTCCAATACCACTGCAGCAATCTTCCCTCAAAAAACAAACAAACAAACAAACAAACAAAAAAACTGCATGGGCCTTAGCTTGAAATATTAACTTGGAAATTGGCATTAATTTGCATCTATTTCTTATGCCCCCAATATTAAGAATAAAATCAACTTGATGAAATCAATTGCAGACATATCAAAGCTATTATTTTGAGTATGACAGAAAAGAAACTCATAACATATATAGCCTTTTATTGCCTGATACATGATGGGAACTTTAATAGGGGTATATGGAATGACAGAGTGAATGAATGAATGAATGAATGGACAGTCCATTTAATAACTTACCCTCTTTGTGCCTCAGTTTCCTGGTTAGAAGTAACAGGAAGTATGGAGGAATTGATGCAATTGACCTAACACAACCCTGGTGTTAAATGGCTCAGTCCAATTGTGCTCACATCATCCTATGGACTGGGTTCCAGAGGCCTTGCCCCCAACCAATCATCACATGATAAAATTGCTATCCCTCACATATCACATGTTCCCAACCATTCTGGAATCACGGTTCCACTTTTTCCCAGCTGAACAATTGGGCACTATGGTCAGCATGCGAGAAAGAAAGCAATTCCCAGGCTTTGTTCTCAAAGGAAATGCCACAGAATCCTCAGCAAGTGGACACCTGGTATGAGGATTCCTAGTGCCATTTGATAAAAGCACCTGTTCCCAAGATGGCACGATTAGGAGCTGCCTCAGCAGCTCTCGCCCACAAGGCCATCCTCAGCTGAATTGAGAAGTGAGTTTGCAGCCCCTGCCACAACCTTGTGGCTAAGGAAGCAGATAAAGTTGTTCCATTCAAATCAATCAGCCAAGCTTTGCTGAGCTTTAAGCTCCTGTCTGTGAAGAACTTACCATCTGTTTGGGGAGACAAGATTTATGCCCAAGAAACAATGATGTGGCAGTGCAAATAGTCCCTAATCAAGAAGTAACAGACCACAAGGGAGGGTTTTTATCACCTTCCCCTTCTTTTGCCAGTGACAGGGGAAAAGAATGCTTCTTGACCACAATAAACACCTCACAGAACTGAGGTGAAAAAGATTTCAACCAAGAAGTCCTCAGATGTTTAATGAATTGGTGATTTCTGGGCTGCAAATAAGGATTTCTTTCATCTCCATAATATGCAGATGGGAAAAATAAAACAAAACAAGGAGGGATTTTACATTATCCTCAGACAAAAGCCAAGTGAAGGGCCTTCCATTGGCTTAGGTTTTATTTTCAATAAATGGGTACCTCTTGAAAGTTTCAAGCAGTAGTTTCCCAAACTTTTGTACATCAGAATCACCTGAAAGGCTTATTAAAACAGACAGCTAAGCCCTGCCTCCAGAGTTTCAGTAGGTCCGGGGGGGCCTGAGAATTTGCATTTCTATGAAGTTCCCAGGTGAAGCTGATGCTGCTGATCTTGGGACCACGCTTTGAGATCCCCTAGTTTAGAGGGTTGAGCTGAAATGGGCATTGTATGTAAGTGCTTGTTGTACACCCAGTTCTACAAAAACGCTGTATTATCAGGCAGTGAATTGATGAGGGAAGACAGGGACAGAGAAGGGTGGGGGAGGAGGAGGAAGGGAGAAAGTGAAGAGGTTAGAAGGAGGAAGGGTTAGAAGAGAGAAGAAGGAAAGAAAGAAGGTGCAATGATTATAGAATATAACTCGGGATTCACAAAATCAAATATCTTTAGGCTCTAGGAGATAATACAAATGAAAAAGGGGCAAGCAGGAATGAGAAATGGCCACTATTCACTACAATATGAGAAAGACAGTAATAGGTGGGAGTTTTCAGGGACCTGGAACTGTATGTCCTATCTAGAAGGCACACTCAACTCCAGATAGTTGATGTTGTTCAAAGAATGGGGCCCAGTGTTTGCCAGAGTTGTCCATTTTTAAAAAGAAGTGAAAAGTCTGGATTTGGGGGAGAAATACCTATGAGGTCACAATTATAAAGAAAACTCACAATTATAAAGAAAAGAGTTCATTCAGTACTTAGGGTAACCCTGGAAGAGACCAGAATTAAACAGTTCTCCACAATTTGCCTGTGAAACAATGATTGATATCTCTTAAAGGCTCAGAAAGTCACCCCTCTGGCTAGAAGGTGAGCAGATCATCTTAAATGTGGTATGATGGACTTTTAACAGCCTGCCAGGGACATTGAACTACACTGAAATCTGACTTCTAAAGCGATAAATGCCCATTTGTGCTGATGACAAATGTTATTCATCCCAGGCCAAGAAAGCATGTGTGGCCTTTCCACCTCCCTAGAACTCCAGGTGCAAAATGGGTCTCTCCCGGTACAGTAACAGGAGGAAGGCAGCCCAGAGTGGAATTCCAGATGGCTCTGTCCCAAGCCTTCCTTCAGAGTTGCTCAAGGAGGACATTATGCTCACACCACTGAGACTTGCCATGAAAGCAAGGTGAGGAGCTCCTTGTGGGCAGGCATTGTGCCTGGCTCACTCAGTATCCCCTGGGCCTGGCACGATATGGGGATACAATACTGCTGACCTGAATAAATGTTCTGGAAATGAGACCACTTTGGAGAGTTGGCCCATTTTCTTGAAAACCTTTCTTTTCCTTTCCCCTCTTCATTTGTTTTCACCATTCCCTTAGCAATTCCTGCTCCGCAGGTCACTTACCTGAGTGTCCTTTTGTATCTGTATCTATAAAACACACAATATTTTATATGTTTGGAGTGACTTTTTAGGACTATTATACCAGGGGCCCCATCTGCTTTTCACCTCTTCTCTCTAGGGGATTCTAGAATGAGGGAACAGCTCCAAGGGAGAGAAGCAGAATGGGAATTTTAAAACCACTTTATTAATAGCTGCGGCAGCTTTCAAAATCCCCAATGCAAAGCTCCCCAATAAAAGCTGAATTGGAATATGTGAATTAGTTTGGAAGTGGAAGTCGAGTCTGGGGTGACCAATGGTCCCTGTTTGCTTGGAACTGAGGGGGTTCCCAAGAGGCTGGGTTTTCAGTACTAAAACCTAGGAAGTACTGGGTCAACAGGACAAGTTGGTTACTCCAGTTTCCTATCTTGCCTCCATACCTAAATATTTGGAACAATACAAGAAAGAGGGGATGGGGGGCTTGGGGGAATGACTCCTTGACCTCACCCACCCAGTCAGAGGCAGAGGATAACAGGAAAGGAAGGAAGAAATCTAGGAACCCCTACTGATCTATAAGGCACAGTAGCCCATCCATAAATAAAATACAGTCCAATTAGAGTTGTAACTTTCTCTTTCCTGGGAGTGGGGTCCTATGAAGGAGATGGGCAGAAACATGGGAGAAGGGTTGATGGCAAGTCCCCTCCACCCCAAAGGAATTAATTTTAAGGTGAATTACTTCCTTTTACTCTCCAAGAGCCCTCCCTGCCTTGCCTTTTAGAAACTGAAGGATCAGCTTCAAAGATCCCATTTTGTCTCAGTGCTCCAGAACAATGAATAAATTGCTTTTTGCAAATCATTTCTGGAACCTGATTGCTTTGACACAGTACACTTCAGCCTTCTACGAAAGGAGATTTCTCTTTCATTTAGGTTATTTCATTGTGAAACGACTCCATTCACCAATAGTGTGTTAGCACACAGAGACTGCAGGCCCCATCGACTGTGGGGAAAGAAGGGAGCAAAACAGGCTGCTCAAAATGGAGCATAAACTCTACTTAAAAAATTTTTCTGGAAAACAGTGACTGTGAAGGCCCTGAGCTAGGACAGCTGGGAGCAAGCCAAGGGATTCCCTTTTTAAGGCACAGCTCCCTGTTGTTGTTAGCAGACAACATACTGCTTAAGAAATGTTAAATCAATAAGCTACCTAAAGGCTGCTGACAAATCAGACACTGTTCTATAAAAAGCTCAACTTCATTGCCAGAGGAAATTGAAGCCCTAAAGAATTTTTGAAAGGAAAGGCCATTTTCCAACACCTCACCCATATTCTGACATCTGATACATAAGCCTCAGCTCACACTATGGGTAAAGCCCTACATCCTGGTTGATTCAACCAAGCCTTCCAGGTTTAGGCCTCATAGGAAAGCACAAGTAGAATATGGACTTGACAAATACATTGTTCCATATTAATTTTGAAAATGATTTCTCACTTCAAAATAATCCCTTTTATCTGAATAGTGCTTTACAATTTCCAGAATATTTCACATCATCATGTCATTAGCTTTCTACAAACACCCTGTGAAATTGGCAAAAACAGAACTCTTTACTCTTCCTGTAGCTGAGGAAGCAGAGGCTTAGAGATCCCTTTGCAACTTGTTCTAGATCACACAGTCAGGAAATGATAGAGCCAATTCCAGAACCCAGAAAAACTTAGAAAAAGCTAGCTTTTCTGATTTTTATTTTACTTTACCCTTGCATTAGTTTTTTGGGAACTTAGTACTCCCATCAAACCCACTTGACAAGAATTTATATCTCCTGCTCCATAGAACAAAGTTCTTGGTTTCTCCATCAGCTAAGTATCAGATCTGAAAGTATCAGACTCCTGTGTTAATAAATGCATGGGTTTATGTTTTATCTACCAAATTCATTCAATCCTTCCACAAACATGTGTTGAACTCTATGCAGTGCATGAGACACTGACATTGAGGACATAAAACTAAATAAGATAGTCCCTGCCCATTTGGCTCCTCCAATCCAAAGCAAGGGTTATTTTCTATAAAGGGCCAGATAGTAAATATTTTAGGCTTTGAGGGCCATACCATCTCTATCACAACTATTCAGCTCTGCCACGGCAGGGCAAAACTAGCCACAGACAATATACAAGTTTATGGATGTATGTTCCGATAAAACTTTATTTACAAAAACAGGCAGTAGGCAAGATTTGGCCCTCGGGCCATAGTTTGCCTATCTCTGATTTAGAATGAGACTCAAAGCAGAAAAGGTCAACCAACAACGAGGCAATATGATAAATGTCTTAATGTCCTATATGCTTGGACTGTGTGTTGGCAACTTGGCATCATCACTCCTGTCTAAGGCTGGAGCTACATAGAGTTGACCAAGAGACATGAAGACAAACATAGATATGCCCAGAGGGCCCTAGCTTGTCCTTTCTCTCCTTCAATTGTACATCCAGCTCATCTTCCTGACTTCTGGCTCTGTTGACAAACAGTGGCTCCAAGTTCACCACAAGCACTTGGTTGTAGTATGAAGAAGTGACAGATTCCACAGAGACAACAGCATTTACAGAGGCAGCAATTTCTACATCTTTCTATTTGAGCTTCTCCTTTAGAGCCCCATATTAGCAGTCAGACACACATGGCATCTCAGCTTTTCCATCTCAAGCTCCAGCCATCTACCTATATCTATGTTTCAGGAAAACATGGTAAGTGATGGTTTCTCTGCAGCTCTGACTCCCTGACTCCAGATAACCCTGAACCTTCCATTTTCACATAAGAAATATGTTCTATATTAATCCCATACTCTAATAACATTTGTAATGGCTCTGTTTTCCTAATGAACCCTAGCAGAAACACCATCTGAACTAAGTGCTTTGGGTCTAGAGGAGGAGAAAATAAAGTGATTGAGTCATTCTTTAGTTCTGTCTTGTTGGGGTAGGAGTTGGAAGATGTTCTGAAGACTTTGCAAATATTTTGTTGCAGGTCAGAGTTACCTGAGAAGCAGACCTCCAGACCTTGAGTGTCCATGGTTAATTTGAGGGTACTCTGTAAGAGAGTAAGGCAAGCAGGAATGATCAAGGGGAAATATGAACTGTGATACAGCTGAGACCTCAGCTAATCCCATAGGAATCTCTAGTGCTAGGATGGTCCTTACTTGTGGTAAAGGGTCAAGCCTTTATACCTCCACATTGACTGGTAAAGCCCCTGAGGCGTGGGTACTATAAGCCATCATTAACCAATACTCCTAATAGTTCAGTAAATGAGTGCCTTAGTTGTGAAGGGGAACTCTGCATGGCAAACCATAGCAACTGCTACACGTATTAACTTTTAAGAGGGTCTAAAGAATAAATAGGATTTATTATGTATTAAAGAAGGAGGAGATTTTAAAATATGAAATATTGAAACCAAATCCACCTTGGGGTGAAAGAGACTGTGATGGGTAGAAAATTTCCAGTGTGACTAATGCAAATGTTTTATGGAGGTGGGAGGTAGCTGGAGATGAGCTATGTTGAGGTCAGCATATGAAGGTCACAATTGACCTTGTACAAATTCCTTATTTCCCTGTACTTTGGTTAGCACAATCTTATACCCAAAGTGAAGACATAATAAATCTTTGGGGATGGGTAGCAAGGGAACGAGTCAGGAGGGAATGGGTGAATGGGTGATGAGTGTATGACTTCATGGACGGGTAAAAGGTGAGTATATGGTTAATTGATGAGTGGATACATGATGAGCATGATTGAGGGATACATGATTGAGGGATGGATGGGTGGTGAGTAGAAGGGTGGTGGGTGGATAGGATGATGGGTGAACAGATGAGTAGATGGCTATACAGACAGTGAGTAGATGAGGAGTAGATAAGGGGATGGGTGGATATGCAGTAAGGGAATGAGTTGTATATATGAGTAGATGGGTTGATGGGTGGATGGGTGATGAGTGGATAAGCAGATGGACTAACAAGCATTTATTTATCACTCAGTGTGTCTTGGATCAATGAAGATTCACAGATTGAGGCTGGTTTCAGCTGAGCTGGATATCAAGCTATGTCTTCAGTTCAGCTCTGCTCCACCTGACTCATTCTTCAGAGACTGGAGAGCTACCTAGAGCATGTTCTTCTCAGGGCAATGGCAGAAGTGCAACAAAGCAAGCCCAACCACTCTAGAATATTTCAAGCCTCTTCTTGCTTCATGTTCATTACTGTCTCATTGGCCAAAGTAAGTCATGTAGGCAAATCCAAAGTCAAGGATTGGGGAAATACTCTTTGTCTACCCTGAGACCACAGCAAAAGTGATGACATATACTTGAATATAGGGAAGTATTGGAATCAATAATTCAATCTTCCATAGTAAGCAATGCATAATTTTCAATTTTATTGCATCCTTTCTTCCCTCCCCACCACCTGCTTCCCACCTCCATCTCTTCTTATATCCTGGCATCTTAGCTCCCAGATGGATATTTGTTGAAATTCAGAAACTCATAGATCTGCCCGAAACTACTCCCATGAAAAACATGACAGTGTTCCTACAGAGTTGGATACATAATCCCTAGAGTTTGGGGGGAGGCAGGGGAGGAAGGTTAGATAGAGAATAGTTACTGACTCTGCCTGGAGACATCAGAAAGTAAGAAGCTGGCTGTGGAATCCCACATTGGCAACATAAGAAGAGAGGCTGTGATGGGAGTGGACTGAGCTGCTGGAGTTTAGTAGACAAGCCTGTATGTCTTCCACGGTCCTCCTGGATACTCTAGAATGGAGCCAGCCTAAAGCTGCCTTGAAAACCCAAGTGGGGGCCAGAGGTGTACCAAAAGAGGAAAGGAAATGAGGGGGACTCACAAGAGGTCAGCAGAATATTTATCACTGATGTAAGTAGATGGGGCAGTACATTGCACGGGGCCACTTAATTGCATGACCCCAAGGAAGCCAATCACATCACAGCCTATGGCATTAACAGTACACCAAACTTTGTAGCCTTAAGCATAAGTCCTCAAAGTGCATATGATAAACATTTCTCTGAAATGCATCCTCTCTTAATACTTAAAGACATCCTTCCATGTTAAAAGGTATAGAACAAACTATTTCTTTTTACAAGTTGCCTAATATCCTATAGTGTAGACATGCCATAGTATATTTAATTACTCCTCTTGTGAGGGACAATTTTGCTGCTACAAACAATATTGCAAGAAGCATTCTTCTACATGCAGCTTTTCCATCCTATCTCAATTCATACTCAAAAATAAATTTTGGACAGGTAAAGACAAACATATAAATAAATAAACTGAAATAAAAAAATAGAAAATACTAGAAAAAAATATATAATATGCATTTATACTTTGGGGCATGGATGTTATTTATATAAATGACACAAAACCATCCAAAGAATAGTTTAATTTCATAGAACTCCTATATAGATAAACATAATACAAATTTAAAAGACAAATAGACTTGAAGCTAATGTTTGTGATGCATGTTACTGACTAATGGCCAAAATGCATTATATTTAAATAGCTCCTATAAACTGATTTTTTTAAATGAATAATTCAATAGAAAATTGAGCAAAGAAGATGAATTGGTAATTTACAAAGGAAGAAATACAAATGAAAACAAGACATTTGGGCTCACGAGTGAATAAAGAAATGCAAGTTAAAACAACAATAAGGGGGACTTCTGGGAAGATGGTGGAATAAGGAGAGGCAGAACTCACTCCTCCACCAAAAACACCTAAAGAACAGGCAGAAACTATCCAAAGCAGTGGGTCTGGGGCTCAGGAGACCAGGGAAGCACCATTGCAACGCACAAGGAAAGGGCGGATGAAGAAACAGAGAAACTGTGATGGAGAAACTGCAGTGAGTGACTGAATTTGGCTGCAGCTCCCAGCACCCATCCTCCAGCCCAGAGGTCTGCAGCTTCAGGTCAGCATGGTTCTTGCCCGGCTGGCAGCTACACACTGAGAGACACGGGGAAGCCATACTTCTGGTAAAAGAGGAGGATGCGGCACAGTCCTGATCCAACTGTTGGCCAGTGAAGTTGACCCTCTGGGTCCCACAGCCTTGATGCTTTCCAGGCAGGAGCCTGGGGTACCTGCAGCGCCATTGTTCCCACACACAGAGAAACTGCAGTGAGTGACTGAACTCCACCGTGGCTCCTGGTGCCCATCCTCCACCTCCACGGCAAGCAGCTTTGTGTCAGCCTGGTACTTGCCTGGCTGGCTGCTGTGGGTCTAGAAGAGAGAGGAAGGCCCTCCCCTTGGGAAAAGAGGGGGACATGACACAGTACTGACCCAACTGTTGGCTGGTGAAGTTGACCCTCTGGGTCTCGCAGCCTTGACCCTTTTTAGGCAGGAGCCTGGGACAGCTGCAGTGAGTGACTAAACTCTGCTGTGGCTCCCAGTACATATCACCCACCCTCAAGATCAACATCTTCTGGTTGGCTCAGATCCTGCTTGGTTAGCTACTGTGGACTGGGAAAGCTGAGAAAGCCCTTCCACCTGGGAACAGTGGGGGACATGGCAGAGTTCTGATCCAACTGTTGGTTAGCTAAATTGGACCATGGGGTCCCAAAGCCTTGGTCCTTTCTGGTCAGAAGACCACAGCACTTCAGTACCATGATTTCCACCCCACTCTGGAACAACTAATCAAAGATATTCAAACAAATCTCCTAAATATATTCAATAAGATGGCTAAAGAGATAAAGGATATTAAGAAGATAGTAAGAGAGCATGAAGTATTTGAAAGAATACATAAAAAAATAACAGACCTTATGGAAATGAAAGACACTGTAGATGAAATAAAGAAGGGAAAATGGCCAGGATGAATATTTGAAGAAATAATGGCTGAAATTTTCCCAAACATTATATAAGACATAAATATGCAAATTGAAGGATCACAACATACTCCAAACAGAATAAACCCTAATAGACCCATTCCAAGACACATACTAATCAGACTGTCAAATGCCAAAGAGGAGAGAATCCTGAGAGCAGCAAGAGAAAAGTGATTTACCAAATATAAGGGAAGCCACATAAGGCTAAGTGCTGACTTCTAAATAGACACCATGGAGGCAAGAAGGCAGTGGTATGATATACTTAAGACACTGAAAGAGAAAAATTGTCAGCAAAGAATTCTTTATCCAGCAAAGTTGTCCTTCAAAAATAAGGGAGAGTTTGGGGCCTGACGGGATTGTGGCGGTCCCGTCTCCCAACTAGAAAGCCACCGCTGCCTCCAGATGCTCTCAAGATGGCGACCTCTCTGGGTTCCAGCACCTATAACAGGCAGAACTGGGAGGATGCGGACTTCCCCACACTGTGCCAGACGTGTCTTGGAGAAACCCATATATCTGAATGACCAAAGAACAGTACGGGATGGAATGCAAGATCTGCACCAGGCCATTCACAGTGTTTCGCTGGTGTCCTGGGGTTCACATGCGTTTCAAGAAGACCGAAGTATGCCAATCCTGCAGCAAGTTGAAGAATGTCTGCCAGACCTGCCTCTTGGACCTAGAATATGGCCTGCCCATCCAGGTTCGTGATGCGGGATTATCTTTTAAGGATGACATGCCAAAGTCAGATGTCAACAAAAAGTACTACACACAGAATATGGAGAGGAATTTCTAACTCCGATGGAACACAACCAGTCAGTACACTGGGGAAAGCCACATCCATCAGTGACATGCTGCTCAAACTGTCCCGGACCACACCCTGCTATAAAGAGAATCAACCCACATTTGCTCCTTCTGGGTGAAAGGAGAATGTAAGAGAGGGGAGGAGTGTCCATATAGACATGAGAAACCTACAGATCCAGATGACCCCCTTGCTGAACAGAATATCAAAGACCGATATTATGGAATCAATGAGCCTGTGGCAGATAAGCTTCTAAAGTGGGATTCAACAATGCCTCGTCTGGACCCACCAGAGGACAAGGCCATCACCACTCTATATGTTCGTGGTCTGGGAGATACTATTACTGAGACAGATTTAAGAAATCATTTCTACCAGTTTGGAGCGATTCAGACAATAACTGTTGTACAGAGACAGCAATGTGCTTTCATCCAGTTTGCCACAAGGTAAGCTGCAGAAGTGGCTGCTGAAAAATCCTTTAATAAATTGACTGTTAATGGTCGCAGGCTCAATGTGGAATGGGGAAGATCCCAAGCAGCCAGAGGAAAAGAAAAAGAGAAGGATGGAACCACAGACTCTGGAATCATGCTAGAGCCTGTTCCAGGGCTGCCAGGAGCTCTGCCTCCTCCTCCTGCGGCAGCAAAAGAAACCTCTGCCAACTACTTCAACCTACTCCCAAGTGGTCCTCCAGCCATGGTGAACATTGCCCTGCCACCACCCCCTGGTATTGCTCTGCCCCCACCCCCAGGTTTTGGACCACACATGTTCCACCCAATGGGACCACCCCCTCCCCTTAAGAGGGTTCCAGGACCAATCCACTATCCCTCTCAGGACCCTCAGAGGATGGGAGCTCATGCTGGGAAACACAGCAGCCCCTAGCACATTATCACCATGCTTGGGTTCTACGGAAGAAAGGGTGCATAAAAAATGCCAGTAAATGGATCTTGGAATAAATATATTTTTTCTTCCTTTTTAGTTTTCATGGTAGGTGAAAGTGTTCTGATGTGGGCAGTCCGAGAACTACAGCCATGCTTTCCTACATGTATTCAAAGGACTGATGGATCTCAAATAAGCTGCCATTAACACATCTGGTTACTACTCTTCACATTACTAATAAAATCTAATGCCTGCTCCCCTTTCCTATATGTGGGACAAGTGACTGGATGAGTTGGAATGTTCAACAGAGTTACCATCCCAATTATATGTTTATTTTTTATCTTTATTTTGGAAAAAAATTGACCTGCGATAAAAAAAAAATCTTTTGACTATTTTTATGTCCATTTGGATATTTTCCTTTTTATCATCTAAAAAAAAAGATTACTAATTCTAATCATTGTAGTGGCGTGAGTGTGACTGAACTCTTCTGAAGTCACACCCTTGGAAAGACAAATAGAAACCAGCATCCAGCACGGTCCAGATCTTTTTTTTTCCCTCTTCTTTTTCTCATTTCTTATGAAGGAATCTGGTTGATAGTTTTACTTCTCTATACCACCAAAAAGACAAAAAAAAAAAATTTACTTTTTATTTCTATCAATCAGATGGAAACACAAATTCCATAGAGCTGTATATCATTGTAGAAACCCGGTGTCTGGAATGAAATTATTATTATTTTTTTTTTTTTTTTTACAAAATTCAGATGCATTTTAATAAGTCATATTATTCTAATAACAAGCTGTATTTGTTAAGAAACAAAGACATAATACTGGTGTTCACAGTAGAAATCTCTGGGACATAGTAGTGTATCTACTATCTAATTTACATTTTATATGTGGCAATCACAAATAAAAAGCCCAGTCACACAAAATTCCTATTACGTAGGACATACATGAATATAACATCTAAATATCCCTATAGGTTCTAGGATGTAGTCTTTATTGTCATCCTTATGATTATTTACACACTTAAAAAACCTTTGTATTCTATTATGAACATGTCTACCATTAGCTATTATTTTAAAGAACTTCCTGTAAAACACTTTAACAAACTGAAACAAAAAGCATTGGAGGGTGTTTAAATGGAAGACTTGTGATTTACAGCCAGAACTTTTATCTCCAGCATTCACCTTCGTATGTCTTCAGCCTATCAAAAAAAGGGGGGGGGGGGTGCAGGGGGGGGAAAGTTTAAAAATATTCACAGATAAACAGAAGCTGAGAGGGTTTGTTAACAAGAGACATGCCCTACAAGAAATACTAAAGGGAGTTCTGCCAGCTGAAAAAAAAAAAAGACAGGAGAGAGAGGCTTGGAAGAGAGTATGGAAATAAAGATTATCAGTAAGGGTAACCAAAAGGATAAAAAGAGAGAAAAAATATATCTGACAAATAAAGGATGAAGTGGTCTAAGTAAGGATAGCTTTTACAGTAATAACATTGAATGTTAATGAATTAAACTTCCCAATCAAAAGACACAGACTGGCAGAATGGACAAAAAAATATGATCCCTCTATATGTTGTTTAAGACGCTCATTTTTTTTTTAAGACCCAAAGATATAAATAGGTTGAAAGTGAAAGGAAGGAAAAAGATATTCCACCCAGGCAGTAACCAAAAAAAGCTGGAGTAAAATAGTGAAGGGGAAATGATAATCCAATAACAGATAAGTTATGGAGGGTAAACTTAATGTTCTGGGAATGCTCAGGAACGACTATGGTTATTAATTTCTGAGGTGTATGGTAGGAACAAGTTCACAGAAATGAAGTTATTTTAGATTATTTGGTTTTCTTATTCCTTAAGTGGGTTATAGTCTTTATTTTCTTGTGGTAGGGTAGGAACAAGTTGGTAGCAATGTAGTTATTTTAGGTTATTTGTTTTCTCTTATTCCTTTGTTTTAGTTTTGTTTGAAATGTTGTTTTTTATTGTTTGTTTTTTTAATTTTTTGATAAATTTAAAAAAAAATGAATGAGTCTGAAAAAAAAGTAAATGAACAATGGGGGGAGGAGGGGAGTGGAATGTCTTGGATGTTCATTTTTATTCTAATTTTTATTTTATTTTTTGGAGTAATGAAAATGTTCAAAGATTGATTGTGGTGATCAATGCACAACTATGAACAACTGATTGTACACTCTGAAGGTTGTATGTTATATGAATATATCTCAGTAAAATTTCATTAAAACAAAAGCTGGGGTAGCAACACTAATATCAGACAAAATAGACTTTAACCGCAAAAATATCATAAGAGACAGAGGACACTATGTATTAATAAAAGGAGCAATTCACCAAGAAGAAGTAACAATTATAAATATTTATGTGCCTAATCAAGGTGCACCAAAGTACATGAGGCAAACATTGGAAAAACTGAAGAGAGTAATAGGCTTCTCTACAATAATAATGGGAGACTTGAACACACCACTCCTCTCAATAGACAGAATATCTAAAGAGTATCAATAAGGAAACAGAGAGCCTAAGTAATATGATACATGAACTAGACCTAACAGACATATATAAAACAGTACCCCTGAAAACACAAGAATATACATTCTTCTTAAGTGCTCATGGAACATTCTCCAGGACAGACCACATTGGGGGCACAAAACAGATCTTAATAAATTTAAAATAAGTGAAATTATACAAAGCACTTTCTCTGATCATAATGGAATGAAGCTGAAATCCAATAACAGAGAACTGGTGTTCTGGTTTGCTAATGCTGCCATTGTGCAAAATACCAGAAATTCATTGTCTTTTATAAAGGGAATTCATTAGGTTACAAATAACCTAACTTCTAAGGCCATAAAAGTGTCCAAACAAGGCATCAACAAGAGGATACCTTCACTGAAGGAAGGCCAATGGTGCTCAGAACACCTCTGTCAGCTGGGAAAGCACATGGCTGGCATCTGCTGGTCCTTTGCTCCTGGGTTGCATTTTCCAAAATGTCTCTGGGCTTCTATCTCTCTTAGTTTTCTCTCTACTCTCCTGTGCATCTTTGCTTGTTCTCTCAGGGCATTTCTCTCTAAGCATCTGTGGGTCTTCTCTTAGCTTCTCTGGGGCAAACTGTGGTCTTTGTCTCTTAGCTTAGCACCTCCAAATGTCTTTCTGTCTGTATCTCCAAATGTCTCCAACTGTGGAGGTCTGGGTGGGCTCTCAGCTCTCTTACAGACTCCAGTGATCTAATTAAGACCCACCCAGAATGGGCAGGGTCATGCCTCCAGGGAAATGATCTAATCAAGAGGCCTCACCTAGAGTTGGGTGGGTCACATCTTTATGGAAACAACCTAATCAAAAGGTACCACCCTAATCAAAAGACTAAGTCTGCCCTGACAAGATTTCATTAAAGAACATGGCTTTTGTGGGGGACATAAATAGATTCAAACCAGCACAACTGGAAAATTCACAAATATATGGAGTTGAACAATACACGCTTAAATAATCAGTTGGGTCAAAGAAGAAACTGCAAGAGAAATAAATAAATATCTCAAGATGAATGCAAATGAGGACACAACTTATAGAAACTTATGGGATGCAGTGAAGGCAGTGCTGAGAGGGAAATATAGCCCTTAATGCCTACATAAAAAAAAGAAGGAAAGAGCAAAAATCAAAGACTTAATTGAACATCTGGAGAAACTAGAGAAAGAACAGCAAACTAATCCCAAAGCAAACAGAAGAAAAGAAATGACAAAGATCAGAGTGTAAATACATGAAACGGAGAAGAAAAAAACAATAGAGATAATCAATGAAATCAAAACTTGGTTCTTTGAGAAGACATAAAATCGATAAACCCTTAGCTAGGCTGACAAAGACAAAAAGGGAGAAAATTCAAATAAATCAAGTCAGAAATGAGAGGAGGGTCTTTACCACTGACCCCAAAGTATTAAAAATGAACATAAGAGGATACTGTGAACAACTGAATGCCAACAAATTAGACAACTTAGATGAAATGGGCAATTTCCTAGAAACACATGAACAACCTACACTGACTCAAAAAGAAATAAAAGACCTCAACAAACTAATCACAGGTAAAGAGATTGAATCAGTCATTAAAAACCTCCCAAAACAAAGAAAATTCCATGACCAGATAGCGTCACGGCCTAATTTTACCAAGCATTCCAAGAAGAATTAATACCAATTCTGCTCAAACACTTCCAAAAAATTGAAATAGAGGGAACACTACCTAACTCATTCTATGAAGCCAATATCACCCTAATACCAAAGCCTGATAAAGATACTAAAAGAAAACTACAGACCAGTCTCTATAATGAATATAGATACAAAAATCCTCAACAAAATCTTGTAAATTGAATCCAACAGCCCATTAAAAGAATTATACACTATGACCAAGTAGTTTTCATCCCAGGTATGAAAGCGTGGTTCAACATAAGAAGATCAATTAATGTAATTTACTATTTTAACAGATAAAGAGGGGAAAGTGCAGAAAAGGGGTTTGACAAAATCCAGCACCCTTTCTTGATAAAAACACTTTGAAAGATAGGACCAGAAGTAAACTTCTTCAAAATGATAAAGGGTATATTTGAAAAACCTACAGCTAACATCCTACTCTACAGTGAGAGACTGAAAGGTTTCCCTCTAAGATCAGGAACAAGACAAGGATGTTCACTGTCACCACTGTTATTCAACATAGTGCTAGAAGTTCTAGCTAGAGCAATTAGTCAAGAAAAAGAAATAAAAGGCATCCAAATCAGAAAGGAAGAAGTAAAACTTTCACTACTTGCAGATGACATGACCCTATATTTAGAAAGCCTTCAAAAAAACTATGGCAAAGCTACTAGAGCTAATAAATAAGGTCAGCAAAGTGGCAGGATGGATTCAAGATCAACACACAAAAATCAACAGTTGATTTTTTAGTAATCAAGAAAAAATTCCATTCACAATAACAACTAAAAGAATCGATATCTATGAAAAAAAATTAACCAAGGATATTGTGGTACTTTGAAGCTGTTATGTACCCCAGAAAAAGCCATGTTCTTTTAATCCATTACTGTGGGTATAGATCTATTGTAGATGGGGCATTTTGATTAGGTAGTTTCAATAGAGATGTTACCCGCCCATTCAAGGTGGAAATTAATCCCCTTACTGGAGTCCTCAATAAGAGGATAAAATATATACAGAAGTCAAGAGATGAAATTAAGAGAAGCTCACAGAGAAAAGTTCCAGAGAAGCCAAGACAGGACCCACAGAAAATAGAGGAAGCCACTGAAGCCAGAAGCTAGAAACAATGAAACCTGAGACATCACCAGCAGACATCATTATGTGCCTTGCTACCTGACAGAGGAACCCAGGATTCATAACCTGTCTTCAGAGAAGGTATCACCCTGTTGATGCCTGAATTGGGAAATTTTCATGGACTTAGAACTGTAAATTTGTAAGCTAATAAGTCCCCATTGTTAAATGCAAGTCCATTTCTGGTATATTGCATTCCGTCAGTTTTAGCAAACCAAAACAGATTTTGGTAACAGAAGAGTGGGGTGCTGAGATGCAAATACCAAAAATGCTGGAATGGGTTAACAAATGGGTAAGGGGAAGATTCTGGATGAATTGTGAGGTGCTTGATAGAAAAGGCCTAGATTGCTTTGAAGAGACTCTTGATAGAAGAAATACGGATGCTAAGGTACTTCCGATGAGGTCTAAAACAGAAATGATGAATGTGTCATTGCAAATTGGAAGAAACGCAACTCTTGTTTTAAAATGGCAGAGAATTTGACAAAATTGAGTCCTGTTGTCAGATGGTGTATAGGTTTCGATGTATTATGTCCACCAAAATGCAATTATCTTTGATGCAGTCTTGTGTGGGCAGGAAACGGATTGGTATTGATTGGGTTGGAGACTTTTGATTGGATGTTTCCGTGGAGATGTGATCACTCAACCATGGGAGAGATCTTTCATTGGATAATTTCCATGGAGGTGTGGCCCCACCATTCAGCCTGGGCCTTGATTAGTTTCCTGGAACACTATATAAGCTCAGACAGAAGCAGCGAGCTTGCTAACAGCCAAGAGTGACACTTTGAAGAATGCACAGAAGCTGAGAGAGTAGCTGCAGATGAGAGACAGTTTTGAAGATGGCCACTGAAAGCAGACTTTTGCTCCCAAGAAGCTAAGAGAGGAAAAATGCCCCAAGAGCAACTAAGAGTGACATTTTTGAGGAATTGCAGCCTAGAGAGGAATGTCCTGGGAGAAAGCCATTTTGAAACCAGAACTCTGGAGCAGACGCCAGCCATGTGACTTCCCAGCTGACAGAGGTTTTCCAGATGCCATTGGCCATCCTCCAGTGAAGGTACCCAATTGTTGATGGACACTTTATGGCCTTAAGACTGTAACTGTGTGTGCCAGTTTGAATGTATTGTGTCCCCCAGATGCCATTATCTTTGATGTAGTCTTGTGGGGCAGACATTTTGGTGCTGATTAGATTTGCTTGGAATGTGCCCCACCCAGCTGTGGGTGATGACTCTGATGAGATATTCGCATGGAGGCATGGCCCCACCCATTCAGGGTGGGCCTTGATCAGTGGAGCCATATAAATGAGCTGACTCAAAGAGAAGGAACTCAGTGCAGCTGTGAGTGATGTTTTGAAGAGGAGCAAGCTTGCTAGAGAGGAATGTCCTGGGAGAAAGCCATTTTGAAACCAGAACTTTGGAGCAGACGCCAGCCACATGCCTTCCCAGCTAACAGAGGTTTTCTGGATGCCATTGGCCATCCTCCAGTGAAGGTACCCAATTACTGATGGACACTTTATGGCCTTAAGAGTGTAACTGTGTAGCCAAATAAACCCCGTTTTTATAAAAGCCAATCCATCTCTGGTGTTTTGCATTCTGCAGCATTAGCAAACTAGAACACTGTGTAACCAAATAAGCCCCCCTTTTTTAAAGCCAATCCATTTCTGGTATTTTGCATCTGGTGGCATTAGCAAACTGGAACAGATGGAAAGCAGAATTTGAAATTGATGAACTTGGATTTTTAGTTGAAGCAATTTCTAAATTAAATGTGGAAACTGTGGCCCAGCCTTCTTCTTGCAGCTTATAGTAAAATGCAAGAGGAAAGGGATAAGCTGAGAACTGAACTCTTGGATACAAAGAAACCAGAAGTTGATAGTTTGGAAAATTCTGAGCTTCTGGAAAGTGAGTCCCTAGAGAATAGTGCCCCATGTGAGGATTTAACTGAACATGGAACCAGTCAGCTATGTGAGTCAGGATTGGAAATGCAATTATGCAGAAAGGATTTGTGGAAGATCCTCTTGTTTGATGGTTGGGACACCTGTATGCTCATGCAAAACCAACAAGTTAGTGGCAAGATCTGTATGAATGGAACCACTGACAGTCTAGACTAAACAGGGAAAGAAAAGGGACAGATTGAAGGAAAAATGACTTCAAAGGCAGAATCATGGAAGCTGAAGTCTGGAGCAAAGACACCTTGGGCGAAGAGAGCAGACCACCCATGTAGAACGGGTGTGTTTGCCCTGGAGCTTGCAATGGGTGGGCCTTCTACCTCACTGTTCAGGAACAGTGCTGCCACCCCAGGCTTCAAAGAGGATGGAGCATATTCCCCAGGAATTGAGGAAAGTCTGGCCATCACCCCACTATTCTGAGGGGGTTGACCTTGGGCCGGGCAGATGGCAGAGAGTCCAGCTGCCACACCAATGCTTGAGGAGGGTGGAGCCAAGAGCATGGCAGTCTCCCCATTGCCTGGAGCTGTTGGAGCCCTCACCCCAGTGTTTGGAGAGAGCAGGACCACTGCCTAAGCTCTTAGAAAGGGTAGAGCTTCCACTCTATCAGGCCCAAAGGACAAAACATCATTCTACAGATGACTTTCAGACCTGGAAATCTAATGAAATATGTCCTGCAGGTTTTTTGAACTGTGTGGGTCCAGTGACCCCTTTTTTTCCTTTCGATTTCTCTCTATGGAAATGGGAATGTCCAGTCTATGACTGTTCCTCTTTTGTATTTTGGAAACAGATAACTTGTTCTACATTTCTCAGGTCCACAGCCAGAGGGGAGCTTTTCCCAGCACAGACCATACCTGTAACTGATCTTGATGGGACTTTTGTACTTAATAATGTTACTGAATTGATTTAAGACTTTTTGTGATGTGATGGAGTGAATGTATTTTGCATATGGAAAGAACATGTCTTTTGGGGGTCCAGAAGGTAGAGTGTGGTAGTTTGAAGCTATGTACCCCAGAAAAGTCCATGTTCTTTTAATCCATTCCTGTGGGTATAGACCTAGTGTGGGTGGGAACTTTTGATTTTGAGATGTGATCCAGCCCATTCAAGGTTGGTCTTAATCCTTTACTGGAGTCCTTTATAAGAGGATAAAAGACATATAGAAAAAGCCCAGAGAGCTCAGAAATGTCCCAGAGAAGCTGAGAAACAAGGACATACCCACAGAAGCTAAGAGAGGAAGACACTGAATTCAGAAGCTGAAAGCAATAAAACCCAGGAGAGAAGGACCAGCAGATGTCACCATGTGCATTGTTATCTGACAGAGGAAGCTAAGCTCACTAGTAACCAGCCTTCAGAGAAGGTATTGTCCTTTTGATGCCTTATTTGGGACATTTTCATAGCCTAAGAACTGTAAATTTGTAAGCTAATAAATCCCCTTTGTTAAAAGCCAGTCTATTTCTACTATATTCATTTTGTCAGCTTTAGCAAACCAAAACAGATGCAAAGGACCTGCACAGAAAATGTGAAAAGAAATCAAAGACCACCTAAATAAATGGAAAGATATTCTGTGTTCATGTTGTTAAGATGTCAGTTCTGCCCAAATTGATCTACTGATTCAATGCAATACCAATCAAAATTCCAATAGCCTACTTTGCTGAAATGGAAAAGCTAATTATCAAATTTATTTGGAAAGGAAAGGGGCCTCAAATGGCCAAAAACATCTTGAAATAAAAGAATGAAGTGGGAGGACTCACCCTTCCTGACTTTAAAGCATATTATAAAGCCACAGTGGTCAAAACAGCATGGTATTGGCATAAAGATAGACATATTGATCAATGGAATCTAATTGAAAGTTCAGAAATAGACCTTCAGATCTATGGTCAATTGATTTTTTTATTGAGATTGTTCACATATCATACAATTATTCAAAGATCCAAAGTGTACAATCAATTGCCCATGGTACCATCATAGAGCTGTGCATCCATCACCACAATTATTTTTTTTTAATTTTTAGAACATTTTCATTACTCCAGAAAAGAAATACAAACACACAAAAATGGTCAAGTGATTTTTGATAAGGCTCCCAAGTCCACTCAATTGGTACAGTTTCTCTTCAGTAAATGGTGCTGGGAGATCTAGATATCCAATCCAAAAGAATGAAAGAGGACCCTTATTTCCCTCCCTATACAAAAATTAACTGAAAATGATCAAAAACCTCAATATAAGAGACAGTACCATAAAACTCCTAGAAGAAAATGTAGGGAAACAACTTCAAGATCTAGTGATAGGTGGTAATTTCATAGACCTTACACCCAAAGCACAAGCAGTGAAAGAAAAAAAAAATGGGACCTTATCAAAATTGAATACTTCTGTGCTTCAAAGGACTTTGTCAAAAGGGTGAAAAGGCAGCAGACTCAATGGGAGAAAATATTTGGAAACCACATATCCAATAAGGGTTTGATATCCAGATTATACAAAGAAATCTTACAACTCAACAATCAAAAGACAAACAACCCAATTTAAAAAATGGGCAAAAGGTTTGGAAAATATTTTTCCAAAGAGGAAATACAAATGATTAAAAAGCACATGAAAAGATGCTCATTTTCACTAGCTATTAGGAAACTGGAAATCAAAATCACAATGAGTCGTCATTTCACACCTATTAGAAAGGCCACGATTAAACAAACAGAAAACTACAAGTGTTGGAGAAGATGTAGAGAAATAGGAACACTTACTCACTGCTGATGGGAATGCAAAATTGTACAGCCACTGTGGAAGATGGTTTGGTGGTTCCTCAGTAAACTAAATATAGAGTTGCCCTATGATCCAACAATCCTGCTACTTGGTATATCCCCAGAAGAACTGAAAGCAGGGACATGAACAGATATTTGTACAATCATAGCAGCATTATTCACATTGCCAAAAGATAGAAGCAACCCAAGTGTCTATCAACCAATGGATGGATAAACAAAATGCGGTATATACATACAATGGAATATTATTCTGCAGTAAGGAATGAACTCCTGAAGCATGAGATAACATGGATGAGCCTTAAGGACATTATCTTGAGTGAAATAAGTCAGACACAAAAAGAAAAATATTATATTATATCACTAACATGAATTAATTATATTATATAAACTCATAGACATAGAATCTACAATACAGGTTACCAGAAGATAGAATGAGGCTGGAGAATGGGGAGCAGTTGCTTAAGATGTGCAGAATTTTTTTTTTTTTGGCCAGTTGATTTTTTTTTAATTCAGTTTTACTGAGATATATTCACATACCATACTATCATCCATGGTGTACAATCAACTGTTCACAGTACCATCTTATAGTTGCACGTTCATCACCCCAATCTATTTTTGAACATTTTCCTTACACCAGAAAGAATCAGAATCAGAATAGAAAATAAGAATAAAAAAAGAATACCCAAATCACCCCCCCCATCCCACCCTATTTTTCATTTAGGTTTTGTCCCCATTTTTCTACTCATCCATCCACACACTGGATAAAGGGAATGCAATCCACAGGGTTTTCACAATCACACTGTCACCCCTTGTAATCTACATTGTTATACAGTCATCTTCAAGAGTCAAGGCTACTGGATTGGAGTTTAGTAGTTTCAGGTACTTACTTCTAGCTATTCCAACATATTAAAATCTAAAAAGTGTTATCTATGTAAGTGCATAAGAATGTCCACCAGAGTGACTTCTCAACTCCATTTGAAATCTCTCAGCCACTGAAGCTTTATTTCATTTCATTTTGCATCCCCCCTTTTGGTCAAGAAGACGTTCTCAATCCCACAATGCTGGGTCCAGATTCAACCCCAGGAGTCATATCCTGTGTTGCCAGGGAGTTTTATACCCCTGGGAGTCAGGTCCCACATAGTGGGGAGGGCAGTGAGATCACCTGCCAAGGTGGCTTAGCTAGAGAGAGAGCGCCACATCTGAGCAACAAAGAGGCACTCAGGGGGAGACTCTTAGGCACAATTATAAGCAGGTTTAGCCTCTCCTTGCAGCAACAAGCTTCAAAGGGGCCAGCCCCAAGACAGAGGGCTCAGCAAGATGTACAGAATTTTTAACTAGGTTGAATTTAAATGAGTGGAAATGGACAGAGGTGATGGTAGCACATTATTTTGAGTATAATTAATAGTGCTGAATTGTGTATGACTGTGGCTGATGGGGAAAGTTTAGAGTCATACATATCACCAGAAGGAAAGTCGGAGGTTAAAACTTGAGACTGTGTAATTCAGTAAATCTTGTGGTGGATGATGACTGTGATTAACAGTTCAAATACAAAAAAAAAAATTTTTCCATGAACTAGAACAAATATGAAACAATTACAAGCTGTTAATAATAGAGTGGTATATGGAGGGCAAAATGTACCTACTGCAAAGTATGGACTATATTTAACAGTAACATTTTAATATTCTTTCATCAGCACTAACGAATGTACCACACAAATGCTAGGGATCAATAATGGTGGGGATAAAGGGTATGGGATGCTTTGGTGCTTTGGGTTTTCTTGTTTTTTGGTTTTTTTTTGAATAATGAAAATGTTCTATAATCAATTGTGGTGATGAATACACTGTGAGCCATTGATTGTATATTTTGGATGGACTGTATGGTGTGTGAATATATCTCAATAAAATTACATTAAAAAGGAAAAAACAACAATAAAATATATATTTTCAAACCTTAAAAGTATTAATAACATTTATTGTTGGTGAGAATTTGGAAAAATAAGCACTCCCATGCTTGCTGGGGTGGGGAAAGCATTAGTACAATTTTTACAGGACAATTTAGCAGTATCCACCAAGAAATTTATTTAACAACCCAGCAATTTCAGTCATAGGAATCTATCTACCAGAAATACACCTACCTATACACAGTAATACACAAACACACTTACATGCACAGGATATTTACTGGAGCATTCTTTGCAGAAGCAAAAAACAACAACAACAAAAAACAAATGGAATGACCCAAATCTCCATTAAGAAGACAATATTATGGTGTACTCTGCAGCTATTAAAATGAATGGTATAGGTCTGTATGCTTTAACTTGGACAAATTCCCACAATATCTTTTTATCGGGGAAAAAAGGTATAAAAATGTTGCTTGAATCCATTGATTCAAGAAAATATCCCATTATTTGTTTATTGTATAATTGTAGAAAAATTCTAGAAGATTATACTCCAAAGTTATTGCTGTAGGAGAGGGATGCTGGATGGGGAAACAGAGATCTGTTCTTTTCTATTTCACACACTCTGTTCTTTTATATTTGTTATAAGCATATATACTTTTAAGATTTAAAAAAATAATAAATATGTTTAAGAAGGTGAGGAGTGATCTGGTTTTGTGTCTGAATCCTGCATTCCTGCTGGTGAATGAAAAGGAAGCCAGGAGAGGGAAGCCTTGATTTGCAGTTTTTGTTGATTTTCATGATGTTAATATTTAAAGCATGTTCAGTTTCAAGTGGCTCACAAAATTCCTGGATATTTAACATAATAGGTGCTCATTAAATCAATTTTTAAAATCAGGTGTTGAACAGAACTGAACTGCCATGGTCCCAAATAAATAAGCAAATAAAGCCAGAACTTCTGCTCTGGTAGAATGGAAACATCCCCGCTGGCCAGGGCTGCCTGGGCCCAGCTTGTTCATAGCACATCCATCTCTCTCTCCAGCTCACTGCTGAGTGTTCACAGTTCAAGGCTTCACAGGTTGGTGTGGTCGCATTAAAGTTTGCAAGGTCAATACTTAACCAACACCCTTAGAGATGCTTCATCCCTTAGAAGTAGGTCAGATGGTGGAAGGAAAGTCTGAACAAGGGTTCCTTGTTCATTTCAAGCCCAGGCTGCCTCCAAGCAACTGAATTCTGCAGATGGTGAACAGAGGGAGAAAATGTGGATGAACTTCCAGCCTTTACAAAAATATATCTCCAGATGGCCAGACATAAGAGCTGTAGCATAGCCCTGTTTCCAAGTGCCACTCTACATACAGGAATTAGCAAGTGTTCCAACTCAAAGACCAAAGAACACACCAGGAATGGAAGTGGGCATGGGTTTAACTAGGACTTACGAGAAATGATGGTCTCACAGTTGTGGCGGGCAGTGGAAAGTGAACCATTCAAAAGAGAGGGAGGAGTGTGTGGTGTGGGGAGCCTTATAAAGGTTTGTGACAATGGAGTTTCTTGTGAGATTTCATTACAACAAGTTCTCGTGAGATTTGGTTACTAACAGTGAACAAGGGAGGGAAATTTTAATGCTTTCCCCCCTACAAGGGGAGGGGCCTGTTGCCTGGTCAGTAGGTGGCTGCAGCATCTCATAATGAATGAGGGGGCCTCACACAAGGTGCCTGGCAATTCACCCAACTAAGAAACAGGAAGATCGCCTGCCCCCAAGTTGCTCACAGTCTAATGGCACAAATGCACAAGAAACAGAGCCATATTGTAGGTAAATGTTCTGAATGGTCTGGCCCACCCCAAGTATTTGTGGGCCCATAAAACCTGCCTCTTTTCCTTTCTGCCCCAGATCCCTTCTACATGCCTGTGGACACCCAACCAATATGTCCAAACTATCCATCACCACTTCCCCAACAGCACCCCGGACAAGCAATTGCCCTTTGGCCATCCTTCAGGGCCAGGGGTACACACCAGCCAAACCATCCACCTTCGGTAGAAGGAATCTGGGGAAATACCTTCTGCAGGCACATGGAAGTAGGCTCCGGCTATTTGGGCTGGGAATTTCAAGTTTCTCAGATACTCAGAGCATGTTTTATAAGCAGAGGCAGAACTCCTCACCCATGGCAAAGAGCACGCCCATGGAGGGCCTGAGAAGAATCCTCAAAAGTAATGGGCAGGAGCCCCAGTTGCCTGGGAAGTGCTGGTAATGGGAATAGTAAACAGGTTTAGAGGAGCATCTTACCCTCTCTTGGCCATTAAGGGCAGACTTCCTGGAGGTGAAGAGCCTAGAATAAAATTTAGCCAATCAGATGGTAGGGGACTCCAGGCAGAGAAACCAAGTGTGAAAAGACCTTAATTGCTGAGAATTACAAGAGTTGAAACCAGATCATTCATGAAAGGCTGCGCCCTTTTGCTTCCCAAATCAGAGAGATGCTGCTGCTTTTTGCCGTCAAATCCTAAGAACAGAGATCGGCAATTTAGTTGGTTCCACTTACAGAAGAGTGATTGTGAGTTCTCCTAAACAGCTGGATGGAGTCCAAACTGAACCATGTGACATGCTGACCAGCGGTTTAACAGAAGCTCCTTCTTTCATCCTAACCTGTCTCAAACTCTTTCTCTCCTCCTCCCACTCCCTCCACAGTTCACTACTCTCTCAGGAGACCAGCAGATGGAAAAGGAATTAATGCCAAGGTGTTAATTGGGGTAATGAGTTAGCAGATAATTCATATGCATTTTTATGAGGCACTTTAAGGCCTCAATTTAACTTGAAAGCCCGATTAAGGAGGGAATTTTAAGACCCTAAGGAGGCGCCTTGGAAAGATAGGGAAGGTCTTACAGGGTCCCTAAGGGAGGGTCCTGCACCTCCTGGTCATATTTCAATACCTGCAGATCAGGGGTTGGCAAACTTTTTGTAAGGGGCCAGAGAGCAAATATTTTAAGTTTTGTCGGCCTTATGGTCTCAGCCGCAACTACTCAACTGTGCTTTTATACCTCGAAAGCACCATAGACAATATGTGATTGAAGAGGGGAAAGAGTGAATGAGCAGGTCCGTGTTCAGATAAAACTTTATTTACCAAAACAGAGGACAGTCCAGATTTGGCCCACAGGCAATAAGTAGTATGCCCACACCTACTTTAGATTTTAACCTGTTTTCCTTTCCTTTTCCCATTATGTCTAGGAAACAGCCTTGCTTCTCAGGTGAAGTTTTATAAATATTTCTTGAAATTCAGCCAAGGGGAATCACCATTGATTGATATAATTGACCTCAGTGAGTCCATTACTTGTGGTCAGATGGGACCTATCATGATACCTTGATATCATAAATCCAAGTTATGCTGTCTGTTTTTGAAGGGCAATTAAATATATTGCTTCACACTTAAGTCCTCATTCCTAACCTTATTGATTGGAGGGAATATAGCATAGGTTAGTGGTTAGGAAAGCTCATGGTATCCAGAGTCAGACTACCAGGGTTGTGCTAGTCAGAATAAGCTAATTATGCCACAGGAACAAAGTAACCCCCAAATCTTCTTGCTGATGTTATATATCCAAAACTGCCATCAGGGGGTGGCTCTGCTCCACACAGTTATGCAGGGACCCAGGCGAGGCTCCACCATATGGAACAATTCTAGGCCTTGCAGTAGAAGAGAGAATGTGTGTGCTCTTCTTTGCTTCAGCCCAGAAAGAACATTCATTACTTCTGCTTACAGCCCATTGGCCATAGGTAGCAACACAGCTGCAGCCTGACTCTAAGGGATTCTGGGAGATGTCAGAAAGCAGATGGAATATTTGATGAGCACCACACCTGTCTCTGCCATTACTTTGTGTCTCTGCCATTACTTTGTGTCTCTGCCACTTCGTAGCTATATGACCTTGGACAAAGGTTTCCAAGGTAATTTCCTCCGTTGTAAAGCAGCAGTAATAATAGCCTCTGCCTCAAGTATTGTGGTCATAAGAATTGATAATATAATGGTTCTAAATCACAGTGGCAGGCACATAGTAAGCATTCAGTAAGAGCCGGCCATTACTTTTATTACTACCATTACTTGATTGTGAGAAAAATGCTTTATCTCTCTGGGGTTAAATTCTGTCATCTGCAAATCAGGAGTGCCAATAATACTGTTTAGGGTTGCTGTTAGATTAAATGGCACAATACATAAAAAGATTCTAGCACTGTGCCTAGCATATAATAAGTGCTTAATAAAAGTTATTTCCCCTTACTGAATGAAATCATGAATTAATACTCCTTATAGTTCTGCTTATTTGTGGGTCTGATGGTTAAGATTGTGATTATGATTTCCTCCCTACCCAAGAAATAAAACACTGGCTCAAAAGTTTCTCCTTCCCTACATTGGCTTGATGAATATGCATCTATCTTCTCTCCTGGATTGTAAATACCTTGAGAAAAGGTATTTTATTTACTTTTGCTTCTACCTACCCCCCCCCCCCGCCCCCGCCCCTGTTCTGGTTTCCTAATGCTGCCTTTTCACAAAACACCAAGCCTCCATGGAAATTATCTAATCAGAGTTATCACCACAGTTGGGTGGGTCGAATCTCCATGGAAACACTCAATCAAAGAATTACAATTTAATGAACACTAATACATCTGCCCACACAAAATTGCATCAAAGATAATGTAATTTTGGGGGACATAATACATCCAAACCAGCACATTCCACCCCCGGACCACAAAATGACATGATCTTTCCGTATACAAAATACATTCATCACATCACAATATCACAAAAACTTAAATCATTCCAGTAAAAATAGGTAAGTACAAGATCCCATCAGAATCAGTTTCAGGCGTGGTCTGTCCTAAGGCATAATTCCCCTCTAGCTGTGGACCTGTGAAACTTAGAACAAGTTATGTACTGCCAATATACAAAGGAAGGACAGTCATAGGATAAACATTTCAATTGCCATAAGGAGAAACTGAAAGGAAAACAGGGTTCACAGGACCAAAACAGTTCCTAAAACCCAAAGGACAAACTCCTTTAGATTTCAAAGTCTGAAAGTCATTTATAGAACTTCATTTTATCCTTGGGGCTTGAGAGAGTAGGAGTCCCACACCTTCCAAAGGCTTATGCAGCAGCCCTTTTCTCAACAAATGCTAGGGTGAGTGTTCCAACTTATCCGCACATTGGGGACACCACCTTCTTGGCCCCACCCTCTGCAAACATCGGGGCAGCACCCAGATTTTCTTCCATCTCCGGGGCACATGCCCAACCCCTTCAGAACAGTGGGGTGGCAGCTGGAGTACATTCCCAATTCCCCGGGAATGTACTCCACCCTCTCTGAGGCCTGGGATGGCAACACTCTTCCTGAGCATCGAGGAGGAACGCCTACCCTTGACCTCTGGTGCAAACTCACTCTTTCCATGTGCGTGGGCTGCTCTGTTCTCCCTGCCCAAGACTTCTTGACTCCAGACCTCAATCTCCACGGCTCTGTCTTTGAAGAAATATTTCCTTCAATTTTTCCCTTCTCCACTACAGACTGGCAGTGTCTCCATCTAAATAGGTCTTGCAAAAATCTTGTTAGCTTGCATGAAGTACACCGGGGTCAAAAACGTCAGACAACAGGAGTTTCCACAAATCCTTTCTGGATAACTCTATCTCCAATCTTGGCTTGTACTGAAATGGTGGTCAGGTTCCAGGTTTGGTTAAACCCTCATGTTTGGCTGTAGCTTCTGGTCTTCCACCCCTGGAAGCCTGGAGTTTTCCAAACCATCAGTTTCTGGTTTCTTTGAGCCCAAGAGTTTAGTTCTAAGTTTATCTCTGTACTCTCACATTTTACTATAAGCTGCAAGGAGAAGCCATGCTATATCCACAAACTTTAGTTCTGAAATCTCATCAGCCAAGTATCCCAGCTTGTGGATATCAAATTCTTTCTTCCATCTGACACCAGGATTCAATTTTGCCAAATTCTCTGCCACTTTAAAACAAGAATCACCTTTCTTCCAGTTCGCGAGAACACATTCATCATTTCCGCTCAAGGCCTCATCACAAGTATCTTTAGAATCCATATTTCCATAAACAGTCACTTCAAAGCAGTCTAGGCCTTTTCCATTAAGTTCCTCACAGTTCTTCCAGAGTCTTCCCCTTATCCATTTTTTTTTTTAAATATCAGAAATGTTATTTAATCAACTGCATGTAGATGAAGCAATAATGCCATGTAAGAACACGAATTGTACAAATATTAGATCTTTTAGGTATATTGGTTTATTGTTTTTTTTTTTATTGAATTCAGTTTTATTGAAATACATTCACACACCATACAATCATCCATGATATACAATCCACTGTCCACAGTATGATAACATAGTTATGCGTTCATCACCACAATCTATCTCTGAACATTTTCCTTACATCGGAAAGAGCCACAACAAGAATAAAAAATAAAAGTGAAAAAAGAACACCCATATCATCCCCCCATCCCACCCCATTTGTTCTTTAGTTTTTATCCCCATTTTTCTACTGATCCATACACTAGATAAAGGGGTGTGATCCACAAGGTCTTCACAATCACACTGTCACCCCTTGTAATCTACATTATTATATAATTGTCTTCAGGAGTCCAGACTGCTGGGTTGGAGTTTAGTAGTTTCGGGTATTTACTTCTAGCTATTCCAATACATTAAAACCTAAGAGGTGTTATCTATATAGTGCATAAGAATGTCCACCAGAGTGACCTCTTGACTCCATTTGAAATCTCTCAGCCACTGAAACTATTTCGTCTCATTTTGCATCCCCCTTTTGGTCAAGAAGATACTCTCAGTCCCATGATGCTGGGTCCACATTCATCCCCGGGAGTCATACTCTGCATTGCCAGGGAGATTTACAACCCTGGGAGTCGGGTTCCACGTAGAGGGGAGGGCAGTGAGTTCACCTGTCGAGATGGCTCAGTTAGAGAGAGAGAGGGCCACATCTGAGCAACAAAGAGGTACTCATGGGGAGACCCTTAGGCACAACTACATGCAAGTTTAGACTCTCCTTTGCGGTAACAAGCTTCATAAGGGCAAGTCCCATGATCGAGGGCTCAGCACATCAAACTGCCAGTCCCAGTTTGTGACAACATCAACACCAGTCCAGGTGAGGATGTCCAACACATCCACACCTTCCTCCAGATCCTTAGGGCTGGGGAGGGGGAGGCTGTAAATATATTTTTTATTATCTGCCCAAATTACTCTGGGATGTGTCACTATTTCACTCCAGCCTATACTAACCTACCATATCTCACTTCCTATTCAAAGTTCCATGCAATTGTGGTGTTTGAACAAATCTACTGTAGAGTTGTACCGTTTAGAAAATTTAGATCCTATACCAAATAGATATCTCTTCCCTTGGTCTCACATGGAAGTTGAAGTTTTAAAACACAATCAGTTTCAACCATTACCCTTTGGCTTGGCTTGCCCTGGTCTTAACCAGACCTGCTTCATTCATATCACTAATTGAAGTCTGGGATCTTTTTCAGGATTTTTTTTTTTTTTTTTTTTTGACAGTGGCTGTATGCACTAATACTGACATTCACATGTGCAGCGCTCTAGCTCTGAGTTTCAGGTGTCTCAGAGATATGCATTGTTCCAGAGACCAATCAGGTTATACGCTAGGGGATCAGCATCTCAAAGTTTAGAGATAGGCAGTACAATTCAGGGATAGAGTTAACTGCTGTAAGAGCTTACAATCTAGGGACTATTACAATTATTGTGTCCACGTTAGGCTATGTTCTAAGATTCAATTCTGAGTTTACACATTGTAGTTAGTCCATATTGGTGAGGCATCATCCCTCTCACCATGTTTTCTCCAACACTTTTACTCCTATATATATTTTTTCCTACAATTTTAGAGTTATATTCACATACCATACATTTATCCACAGTGTACAATCAGTTGTTCATGGTATCATCATAAAGTTGTACATTTATCACCACAATCAGCACTTGAACATACTGATTACTACAAGAAAAATTGTTTTTCTTTAGCAATAAGAAAAAAATGATAAAAAGAAAAATAACATGTCATACAATACAATATACTAGTAAGGACAGCAAATAACACCACTACCAAGAATCCCATATTCCTCTGCTGTATCTCCCTCATATACATTTAGCATTGGCATATTGCCTTTGTTACATTTAATGGAGGTATATTACAATGTTACTGTTGACCATAGACTCCAGTTTGCTTTGATTATGTTTTTTCCTGAATACCATCCCCTTTTCAACTCTCTACATGGTTGACATTCATTTGCTTTCCCACAGGCAAAAACATTGTTATATTTGTATATTTAGTAACAGTCATTGGCCACTCCAGTTTTTGCCACGTTATACAGTCCCAGTCTTTATCATCTATCTTTACCTCTGGTGTCATACATTCTCCTATCCCACCTCTTTCAGCTTTACTCACAGACATCTTTGTTCAGTGTACTTACAATACTGTGCTACCATCACACAGTATTATGCTATCTATTTCCGGATCTATGCAATCAATCCCAAACATTCTGTAGTCCTTCAGCATCAAATGGCTGGTCTCTGCCCTCTTTCTATTTCCTGGTCGCCTGTGTTGTCAGCTTTTAACTCCCAAAGTTTGGTCATTAATATCTGTTCATATTAGTGAGCCCATACAGAATCTGTCCTTTTGTTTCTGGCTAACTTCACTCAACATAATGTCCTCAAGGTTCATCCACATTATTACATGATCCATGTCTTTGTTCTGTCTTACAGCTGCATAATATTCCATCATGTATATATACCACAGTTTGTTTATCCACTCGCCCTTTGATGGACATTTGGGCTGTTTCCATCTCTTGGCAATTGTGAATAATGCTGCAATAAACATCAGTTTACAAATGTCTGTTTGTGTCTTAAGTTTCAGTTCCTCTGAGTATATACCTAGCAATGGAATAGCTGGGTCATATGGCAAATGTATATTTAGCTTCCTGAGGAACCTCCATACTGTCTTCCAGAGTGGTTGCACCATTCTACATTCCCACCAACAAAGAATAAGTGTGCCTCTTTCTCCACATCCTCTCCAGCACTTGTCATTTTCTGTTTTTTGAATAATGGCCATTCTGGTAGGTGTGAGATGATATCTCATTGTGGTTTTGATTTGCATTTCCTTAATAGCCAGTGAAGTTGAGCATTTTTTCATATGCTTTTGAGCCATTTGTATTTCCTCTTCAGAAAAATGTCTGTTCATGTCTTTTGCCCATTTTTTAATTGGATTGTTTGTCTTTCTGTTATTGAGATGCAGGATTCCTTTATATATTTGGGATATTAAACCCTTATCTGATATGTGGTTTCCAAATATCATCTCCCATTGTGTAGGTTGCCTTTTTACTTTTCTGACAAAGTCCTTTGATGTACAAAAGTGTTTAATTTTGAGGAGATCCCATTTGTCTATTTGTTCTTTGGTTGCTCACGCCTTGGGTGTGAGGTCTAAGAAACCACCTCCTATCACAAGATCTTTAAGATATTGCCCTACATTTTCTTCTAAGAGTTTTATGGTCTTGGTGCTAATGTTTAGGTCTTTTATCCACTTTGAGTTAATTTTGGTATAAGGTGTGAGATGGACATCCTCTTTCATTCTTTTGGAAATGGATATCCAGTTCTCCAAACACCATTTATTGAACAGGCTGCTCTTTCCCAGTTGCTTCGGCATCACGGCCTTATCAAAGATCAGTTGTCCGTAGATGCGAGGGTCCACTTCTGAACACTCAATTCGATTCCATTGATCAGTATATCTGTCTTTATGCCAGTACCATGCTGTTTTGAGCACTGTAGCTTTGTAATATGCTTCAAAGGTAGTGTGAGACCTCCCACTTTATTCCTCTTTCTCAAGATATTTTTGGCTATTCGGGGCACCTTACCCTTCCAAATAAATTTAGTTATTGATTTTTCTATTTCTGTAAAGTAAGTTGTTGGGATTTGAATTGGTATTGCATTGAATCTGTAAATCAGTTTAGGTAAAACTGCCATCTTAACTATATTTAGTCTTCCAATCCATGAACATGGTATGTTCTTCCATTTTTTTAGGCCTTGTTCAATTTCTTGTAGCAGTTTCTTATACTTTTCTATGTAAAGGTCTTTTGTGTCCTTGGTTAAGTTTATTCCTAAATACTTGATTCTTTTGGTTGCTATTGTAAATGGGATTTTTTTTCTTGATTTCCTCCTCTTGTTGCACATTACTTGTGTATAGGAACACTACAGATTTTTGCATGTTGATCTTGTAGCCTGCTACTTTGCTGTATTCATTGACTAGTTCTAGTAGCTTTGCTGTAGATTTTTCTGGATTTCCTACATACAGAATCATGTCATCTGCAAATAGTGAAAGTTTTACTTCTTCCTCTCCAATTTGGATGCCTTTTATTTCTTTTTCTTGCCTAACTGCTCTAGCTAGAATTTCCAGCACAATGTTGAATAACAATGGTGATAGTGGGCATCCCTGTCTTGTTCCTGATCTTACAGGAAAAGCTTTCAGTCTCTCCCCATTGAGTGTGATATTAGTTGTGGGTTTTTATATATTGCCTTTATCATATTGAAAAAGTTCCCTTCTATTCCTATCCTTTGAAGTGTTTTCATCAGGAAAGGATGTTGAATTTTGTCAAATGCCTTTTCTGCATCTATCAAGATGATCTTGTGGTTCTTCTGCTTGATTTAATGATGTGGTGTATTACATTAATTGATTTTCTTGTGTTGAACCAGCCTTGCATACCTGGAATAAATCCCACTTGGTCGTGGTGTATAATTCTTTTAATGTGCTGCTGGATTCGATTTGCGAGTATTTTGTTGAGGATTTTTGTGTCTATATTCATTAAAGAAATTGGTCTATAATTTTCTTTTTTTGTAGTATCTTTGTCTGGTTTTGGTATTAGGGTGATGTTGGCTTCATAGAAAGAGTTACGTAGCTTTCCTTCTTCTTCAATTTTTTTGAAGAGTTTGAGCAGGATTGGTACTAATTCATTCTTGAATGCTTGGTAGAATTCACATGTGAAACCATCTGGTCCTGGGCTTTTCCTTTTTGGGAGCTTTTTGATGACTGACTCAAGCTCTTTGCTTGTGATTGGTTTGTTGAGGTCATCTATTTCTTCTTGAGTTAATGTTGGTTGTTTATGCTTTTCTAGGAAGTTGCCCATTTCATCTAAGTTGTCTAGTTTATTAGCTTATAGTTGCTCATAGTAGCTTCTGATTATCTCCTTAATTTCTGCAGGATCGGTAGTTATATTTCCTTTCCCATTTCTGATTGCATTTATTTGCATCTGCTCTCTCTTTTTTTTTTTTTTTTTTTTGTTAGTCTAGCCAGTGGTCCATCGATTTTATTGATTTTCTCAAAGAACCAGCTTCTGGTTTTGTTGATTCTCTCTATTGTTTTCCTGTTCTCAATTGCATTTATTTCTGCTCTAATCTTTGTTATTTCTTCCCTTCTGCTTGCTTTGGGGTTCGTTTGCTGTTCTTTCTCTAATTCCTCCAGGTGAGCAGTTAACTCTTCAATTTTTGCTCTCTCTTCTCTTTTAATATAGGCATTTAGGGCAATAAATTTCCCTCTCAGCACTGCCTTTGCTGCATCCCATAAGTTTTGATAAGTTGTGTTTTCATTGTCATTTGCCTGGAGGTGTTTACTAATTTCTCTTGTAATTTCTTCCTTTACCCAGTGGTTTTCTAAGAGGGTGTTGTTTAGCCTCCATATGTTTGTGAATTTTATGACCTTCTGCCTTTTATTTATTTCCAATTTCATTCCATTGTGGTCTGAGAAAGTGTTTTGTATAACACCAATATTTTTAAATTTGTTGAGACGTGCTTTGTGACCCAACATGTGGTCTATCCTAGAGAATGTTCCATGAGCACTTGAGAAAAAAGTGTATCCTACTGTTGTTGGATGTAGTGTTCTATAGATGTCTGTCAAGTCTAGTTCATTTATCATACAATTCAACATCTCTGTTTCTTTAGTGATCCTCTGTCTAGATGTTCTATCCATTGATGAGAGTGGTGTATTGAAGTCTCCAACTATTATTGTAGAGGTATCTATTTCTCCTTTCAGTGATCACAGTGTTTGCCTCATGAATTTTGGGGCATTCTGGCTTGGTGCATAAATATTTATGATTGTTATGTTTTCTTGATGAATTGACCCTTTTATTAATATATAGTGTCCTTCTTTGTCTCATTTAATTGTTTCGCTTTTGAAGTCTAACTTGTCTGATATTAATGTATCTACTCCCGCTTTTTTCTGGTTGTTGTTTGCATGAAATATCTTTTCCAACCTTTCAGTTTCAGTCTATTTTTGTCCTTGTGTCTAAAGTGAGTTTCTTGTAGACAGCATATAAATGCGTCCTGTTTTTTAAGCCATTCTGCCAGTCTGTGTCTTTTTATTGGGGAGTTTAATCCATTTACATTTAGTGTTATTACTGTAAGGGCAGTACTTTCTACTACCATTTTGTTTTTTGGAATTTATATGTCATATCTTATTTTTTCCTCTCCTTTTACCTTTCCTGATAATCTTCATTGCTGCACTCTTCTCCAACTCTCTCTGTCCTGTATTTTCCTATCAGCCTGTAGCACTCCCTTTAGTATTTCTTGTAGTGCCAGTCTCTTATTCACAAACTTTCTCAGTGTCTGTTTGTCTGAAAATGTTTTAATCTCTCCCTCATTTTTGAAGGAAAGTTTTGCTGGATATAGAATTCTTGGTTGGCAGTTTTTCTCTTTCAGTATCTTAAATATATCATGCCACTGTCTTCTTGCCTCCATGGTTTCTGCAGAGAGCTCTGTACATAGTCTTATTGACCTTCCCTTGTATGTGATGGATCGCTTTTCTCTTGCTGCTTTCGGAATCCTCTCTTTGTCTTTGACATTGGACAATCTGACTAGTAAGTGTCTTGGTGTAGGTCTATTGGAATCTATTCTATTTGGGGTACGTTGTACTTCTTGAATCTCTAATTTTCTGTCTTTTATAAGAGTTGGGAAATTTTCAGTGAATATGTCTTCTATTACTCTTTCTGCCCCTTTTCCCCTCTCTTCTCCTTCTGGGATACCCATAACACATATATTTGTGCATTTCATGTTGTCACTCAGCTCCCTAAGACCCTGCTCATATTTTTCCATTTTTTTCACCATCTGTTCTTTTGTGTGTATGAATTCGAATGACCTGTCTTCTAGTTCACTGATCCTTTCTTCTGCCTGTTCAAATCTACTGTTGTGTCCCTCCATTGTGTTTTTCATCTCCTCCATTGTGGCCTTCATTCCCATGAGTTCTGCCATTTGTTTTTTTAAGTTTATGAATTCTTCTTTATGGTCATCCAGTGTCTTCTTTATATCCTTCAGCCCTTTTGCTATATCTTCCTTCATTTCATCGAATTTATTTAGCGTTAGTTGCCTCCAATCCTGTATCTCAGCTGAGCTATTAGTTTGTTCCTTTGGCTGGTCCATGTTTTTGTGTTTCCTGGTATGGCTTGTTATCTTAAGTTGCCTAGGCCACTGATTTTCTTGATTAGTTTATTTTGGAGCTTGTTTTCTATCTTTTACCTAGTGGTTTTCTTGTTGGTTGGCTTTGTTCTCTGGCCTCTGTTATTCAGTTCAACTTATTCTAGACCTCTAACTTAGGTTCTATTTAGTTGATCAGAATTTTTCCCCTCTTGTTTTTTCTGTTTCTTGCTCTGCCTCTATGTAACCTTTTTGTGAGTGGGTGTCCTCAGATATGGTTGGCCCTAGTCAAATTTTCCCAGTCTAGTGAGGCCCAGGTCTCACTGGGAGGGTATGGAGTTTTCCTGAGAATGAGACCCTCCTATGAGGCCTTTAGAATTGGCGCTTTTCCTCTCCTGTCCAGCAGGTGGCGCTTGCCAGCCCGCAGCTCCCCCACCAGTGTAAGGAGGTATGTAGACTTTAGTTCTCCTGATGACTCTGATCCTGTCGGGGGCATGGCTGACTGAAGCCAGAATCTGAATTCTAGCCCCTGGGGTCTGAATTCCCAAAAGGAGGACTGCCAGTTGAGCTGGACCTCCCTCCACTCTCCCAATCCTCAGAACTCCAGTTATCTCTCAGGGCACTATTCCCTTCTCCCCTCTCCTCTTTGGGGCCTCTCCAGATAGATTCCTTGGTCAGCCTGAGTTGCCAATTAAAGATGGGGGTGGAGACTTTCAGGAGTGAATACGGAACTCAAAGACACTGTGGGTACTCTGTCTCCCCCCAAGCCCAGCCTAATCCCTCAACCTGGGCTTTCCGATAGAAAATAACCACATATATTACTTTTAGATTAAAAAAAATAGAAAAGAAAAACAAGAAAAAGAAAAAAGAAAAAGAAAAAAAAGAGTCTCTTTTAAAAGTCTTTCCCCAGCCTGGAAGTTTTGTCAGTGTCAGAATAGAGCATTTAAAGATATGCTTTGGGCTATTGTCTGATAATTACTCTCCAACAGCTTCAGTTCCACCCCTGTGGGGGGGGGGGGCTATTGAAATGCAAAAAGATAAGGGATCAGTGAGAAGCCAGAAGGGACAAAATGTAGGGGAAAAAAAAATGGCTTTTTTGGAGTCTGCAAATGGCTGCCCACTTTTACGTGCCCCCACTTCTCAGAGCCCAGCCCTTCTTTAGCACCCCAGCTCCCAAAATTAGTTAATTAATTTTTTAATTAATTCTGCAGTTGAGGCTGAGTTGAGCCTCCCTTCTTGCCCTCAGTAGATTGCTGTTTTTTGGTTTGTTTGTTTTCTCCCCTTTCAGGGAGCCGGCAGCAAGACAGTCTGTGAGGTCTGGGTGGGGAGGGGTGCCAGACCCCTGGTCCGGGGAACTTACAATGTTCACTGCCATCTCAGCTTTTCCTCCAATTCCAAACTTGCGTCTGATGTGTGACTGGTTACTGGAGACCCCGAAAACACTGTTTCATATGGTTCTTGGGTAATTGCCAGCTGCCCCCCTTATCCATTTAAAAAGCTGTTCTAACATGTTTGGTATTTGCAAACTCAGCAGCACCAGCACCCCACTTCCAGTACCAAAATCTGTTCCAGTTTGCTAATGCTTCTGTTTCACAAAACACCAGAAATAGATCAGCTTTCATAAAGGGGGTTTATTTGGTTACAAAGTTACAGGCTTAAGGCTATAAAGTGTCCAAGATAAGGCATCAAAAATTGGGTACCTTCACTGGAGGATGGCCAATGGTGTCTGGAAAACCTCTGTTAGCTGGGAAAGCATGTGGCTGGCATCTGTTTCAGAGTTCCGCTTTCACAAAGGCTTTCTCCCAGGACATTCTGCTCTCAGCTCCTGTGCATTCTTCAAAGCGTCCCTCTTGGCTGTAGCAAGCTCGCTCCTTCTGTCTGAGCTTACATAGTGCTCTAGTAAACTAATCAAGGCCCACGCTGAATGGGCGGGGCCACGCCTCCATGGAAATTATCTAATCAGAGTTATCACCTACATTTGGGTGAGTTGAATCTCCATGGAAACATTCAATCAAAGAATTACAATCTAATGAACACTAATACATCTGCCCACAAAAGATTGCATCAAAGATAATGTCATTTTGGGGAACATAATACATCCAAACCAGCACACACCCCCAACCTGAAACTGCCATCCTCCCCTAGAAGGAGGCCCATGAATATCTCAAATGGGATGTTGGTCAGGTGAGAATCAGGGTTCCACTGCATACAAGGAAGGCTTAAGGTCTGTGGAAGTCAGCCTCCAAGATGTCCCCCCATGAATCTTGCCTCCCAATAGTCACACCCTTGGTTATCTCCCACTTTATGTAGGGCTGATCCACCACACATTCAATAAGGCTCCCACATTAACAGAGCTGTAACCAATAAGACATGCAAAAGTAATGGAGTGAGACTTCCAAAGTTAGTCATAAAGGAAAAAAAAAAAAAAAAAAACTGAAGCTTCTGCCCTTCTCTTAGGGGAAGCCAGTCAACATGTCATAAGGGCACTCAGGCAGCCTTATGGAGAGGTCCACAAAGCAAGGAACCAAGACTTCTTTCCAACAACAGTGCTAACTTGCCATGCATGATTCATTTAGGAAGCAATACTCCAAACCTGGTCGAACGCCTGCAGAAGAAATGGAAAATCCAATCATCAATTTATTTGGAAGGGTAAGGGGCACCGAATAGCCAAAAACATCTTGAAAAAGAAGAACAAAGTTGGGGGACACACTTCCTGACTTTAAAGCATATTGCAAAGCCACAGTGGTCAAAACAGCATGGTACATGGCACATTCAACTAATGGAATCAAATTGAGAGTTCAGAAATAGACCCTCACACCTATGGCCAATTGATTTTTGACAAGGCTGTCAAGTCCATACAATTGGGAAAGAACAGCCTCTTCAACAAATAGTGCTGGGAGAACTGGATATCCATATCCTAAAGAATGAAAGAGGACCTCTATCTCACACTATATACAAAAAATCAACTCAAAATCAATCAAAGACCTTAATATAAGAGGCAGGACTATGAAACTCCTACAAGAAAATGTAAGGAAGCATCTTCAGAATTTTGTGTTAGGTAATAGTTTCATAGACTTTACACCCAAAGCACAGGCAACAAAGGGAAAAAAAAGATAAATGGGACCTCCTCAAAACTGAAAACTTTTGCTTACCAAAGGACTTTTTCACAAAGTGAAGAGATAACCTACTCAATGGGACAAAATATTTGGAAAATACATATCCAGTAAGGGTTTAATACCCAGATATATAAAGAAATCCTACAACTCAACAATAAAAAGACAGACAATGCAATTTTAAAATGAATAGACATTTCTCCAAAGAGGATATACAAATGGCTGAAGAACACATGAAAAGATGCTCAACATCAGTATCTATTAGGAAATACAAAACAAAACCACAAAGATATCATTTCACACCCATTAGAATGGGTATGTTTTAAAATAACAAACAATTACAAGTGTTGGAGAGGATGTGGAGAAATAGGAACACTCATTCATTGCTGGTGGGACTGTAAAATGGTGCAGCCGGTGTTTTGGCTGTTTCTCAGGGAGCTAAGTATTGAATTACCATTTGACCTAGCAATCCTGCTGTTAGATACATACCCAGAAGAATTGAAAGCAGGGACTCAAACAGATATTTGCACACTGGTGTTTATAACGGTATTATTTACAATTGCCAAAAGATGGAAGCAACCGGAGTATCCATCAACTGATGAATGGATAACAAAATTTGTTAATACATATATACAAATGATGGAATGAAGTCCTGATGCATGGATGAACCTTGAGGACATTATGTTGAGTGAAATAAGCCAGGCGCAAAAGGACAATTATTGTATGATTTCACTGATATGAACTAATTATAATAAGAAAACTCAGGATTAGAATCTGGAATATAGGTTATTATGAGACAGATTAGGGTAGAGAATGGGGAGCTGATGCCTAATTTGTATGGCATTTCTATTTAAATTGATTGTAAATGTTTGGAAATGGATGGTGGTGATGGTAGCACATTATTGTGAGTGTAATTAATTATTCATGTGAATGAATGCATGAATACATGTAGCGAAAACTATTCCTTGAAAGGGGAAGTTTTGGGTCATGCATGTTACTAGAAGGGAAGTTAGAAGATAAAACATGGGGCTATATAATACAGTGAACCCTTTGTGGATGATGGACTGGGGTTAATAGTACAAGTATAAGAGTGCTCTTTCATGAATTATAACAAATGTATAACACTACTACAAGGTATTAATAATAGGGTGATATTCGGGAAAAATGCACCTAATGTAAACTATGGACTATAGTTAATACTATTATTTCAATATTCTTTCATCAATTGTAACAAAGATACCAAACAAATACAAAGTGTCAACAATAGGGGGGTGTGATGGTTAGATTCATGTGTCAACTTGGCCAGGTGATGGTTCCCAACTGTCTGGTCAAGCAAACACTGGCCTAACAATTGCTGCAAGGACGTTTGTGACTGGTTAATAAAACAACAGGCTGGTTTATTAAATCATCAGTCAATTAACTGCAGCTGTGACTGATGACTCACCAAAGGGCGTGTCTTCCACAATGAGAGAATGCAATTGGCTGGATTTAATCCAATTAATCAGTTGAAGGCTTATAAGCAAGACAGATAGAGGACCTTCACTTCTTCTTCGGCTGCCCAGCAAAGCATTTCCTGAGGAGTTCGTGGAAGTTGCCGGTTCGTTTCCTGAGGAGTTCGTCCAAGTTGCCGGTTCGTTTCCTGAGGAGTTCATCGGACATCTTCCTTGGAGTTGACGGTTTGCTGACTGCCCTACAGAATTTGGACTCGTGCATACCCACAGTTGCGTGAGTCACTTTTATAAATTTTATAGTCATAGACACCTCTCATTGATTCTGTTTCCCTAGAGAAACCTAACTAATACAGGGGGTATAAGGGAACATTGCATTTTTTACATGACTTTCCTGTAAAAAATAATAATTTTTAAAAACCATTATGCCATGTGAAAGAAACCAGACACAAAATACACATATTGTATGATCCCATTTGTGTAAAATGTAAATATAAATAAATCTATAGAGACAGAAATAGATTAGTGGTTATGTAGCACTAAGGAAAGATAGAGGGATTGAGAGGTGACTGCTAAGGAGTATGGGGTTTTTTCTGTTTGGAGTAACGAATGTGTTCTAAAATCGATTGTGGTAATGAATACACAACTCTCTGACTATGCTAAAAGCCATTGATTGTATACTTTGGATGGATTGCATGCCATGTAAATATATCTCAATAAAACTGTTTTTAATTAAAAAAAAGAAAATACTGGCAGAAGACTGCAGTCCCAGCCAACATCTTGATTCTAATATCACATGAAAGAAATGGTGTGAGATTATAAATATTTATTGTAATTTGTTACACAGAAATAAGTAATAAATTGTCTAAAAGAATCTTGTCTTCAGAATATACCTGTTCCATTAGCAACAATAATATAATCAATCATTTGTATCTTTATTGAGCACTAACGCATACACTAAGCACTTGGCATGTATTATCTTGTTTGATACTCATAACCACATTAGTTGGTGAATGGCTGAATTAGGTATGTACTATCAGCTCTGTTTTTCAGATAAGAAAACTGAGACCCAGAAAAGGCAACTGACTTGTTCAAAATCGAACAGCTCGTTTGTGATGTACAGAAAACTCACCCCCACAAGTCTGGACTCCCAGTTTAAGACTCTCTTCGCTGTTACCTCTTTGCCAAGCCTACCAAGACTTCATGTACGATATCTGCTCCCTGCTGGGAATGCGCCTTCCCTCTCACCTCCCTACCTGAAGAGGCTGCTCTTCAGCTTCCTGTGGCCCGGCCGAACCTGCTTTGGAGAGACCAGGGAGCCCAAGCAGCAGCATGCTTGTGTTACTAACTTGCCCCCAGGTGACTGCAACTGAAGGGTGACAGTTCTTTCACCATCATTGCACTCTCATTTCCCTCCTGGCTTACTCATTGCTCTGCTGGGGAAGACGGGTGGGGAGATTGCTTTAAGGGCAATTTCACACTTTTTCTGGAAACCTGTCATGCACTTCAGTGGAGGATATATCGAAGGAAATAATCTGCACAGAAGATTATAGATCTTATTATGAGAACCAGTTGCTTTCTGTTCTTGGAGCTGCTTACATTCCTTATATTCCTTTTGGGCCTCTCTATCTGGCTTTGACTTCTTGCTGGTGTAGGCTTTGCTTACTTACAGGGTGAAAATAATTTCATTTTGCTTGTATGATAAGTTGGTTGCTTCCTATTAATAAACTTCGTTGATCACAAAATGTCTAATTAATCAAGACATGTGGTTCCCCCAGCATGCTGCCTCAAGTATGTAGTCTAGAATGGAGACCATTTTAGACTTCTCTCTCCTTAATTGCTAGAGAACTAATAAATCTTTATTGTTGTCATTCTAATTAAAAAATATAATGCAGAGTTGATTGACATACCACTAGTTCAAATATACATAACACATAAAATGGAAGTTTCCCAAATCTCATGCCCTAGAGATAATCACTGTTAAAAATTCAGAACATATTCATTTAATTTTGTTTTTCTACACATATGCTAAAACATTATATTTTCTTAAAAAAAAATTGGTGTTATAATACTGTTCTCCCATTTTTTTTTCACTTAGTAAATTTGCTGACCATCTTTCTACCCTGTTATGTATAAATTCTCTTTCTTTCAGACAGTTACTGATATATCATCATATTGAAGGACATTTGAGTTGCTTCCTTTCTTTTTTTCAATGGCACTATAGGTGAAATGACCATTCTTGCACAAGTCTTATACATTCATGTGAGTGTTTCTGATGGATAAATTCCTATAAGGGAGAATTTTAAGAGGATTTGCTAGTTTTATCAGTTTACACTCCCATCAACAGAGTGTGAGGCCCCCTGTTCTTCTCTTCACTTATCAACATTGAATATTATTTTTACTTCTTTCAGCTTTGTGTTACGCCTGACTCTTATTATAATTAACATTGGGAGAATAACAATAGATTCTTTTCCTCCTTTACTGGTGGACTGAAAAGGAAATTCCCTAAGAGGTAAGTAGGAGATTAAGTTTGCCCAGGAGTAATTAGCATTTCTACAGCTTCTCATTCTCAGAACTAATTCAGTGTTAACTCCCATTTACACTCAAACAGAAATGTGACTTGGGAAAAACTTTCGTGTGCCCTTCTTCCAATTCTTTGGAGTTTAAACTCTGCCTTTCTTGGCCCAGCTTGGTGACTAAGCACCAAGGGGGTCTCCCTTAAGACAGACTCTCAAATTTTGGGTGTTTCAGAATCACTTGAAGGGATGTGGGAAAAATGGAGATTTCTGCCCATCGTTTTTCCCATTTTGATTCGAGGAGGTCCTAGATGGGCCGTTATTTGTGTCTTTTGAACCTCAGATGTGAGATGTTGAGGTAATCTTATTCCTGGATTCGGTTGCACTTCCATTATTACTCCATGCAAAGCCACTTTCTTGTTTTATTCAGGGATTCCCTTTCATTCCCATTGCCATCTCCAATTCCCCTCCACCCTATAAGCAACTATTTCAATGTATTGGGTATATTTTCTAGAATTTTAAAGTACCTTTAGGAAATCTGTAGTGTGGCTTTGTGTGAATTAATCTAATACAAAATTGTGGTACGGATTTTGCTATTTCTTACTTTTTTCATTCAGTACTCAATTTTTAAAAATCTCACCAGATTGCTATTGTGTGCATCTAAATTTTTGCTTCCGACTGCTGCAGAGATTGAGAGACTTGAGGCCAAAGAGACATGGAGAATGCATGTTTTTGTTCAAGGAGACTGATGGAGGAGGACAAGGAGTCTGGTCAACATGAGCCCTGGGAGGCAGTGGAATATTAAAAGCATTGGGTAGTTTAGGGAATTAAGAAGGAACCTGGACAAGGAGCAAAGGCTCTAACTCCATTTAGGCTCACTGAAATTAGGGGCCACCATGTTTTTCTTCTATGCTCCTAAATGTTTATTGCCTTGTGTTTCGGGATGCAATATTCCAGAAATGGGTTGACTTTTACAATGGGGATTTATTAGTTTACAAATTTACAGTTCTAAGGGCAAGAAAATTTCCCAAATGAGGCATCAAGAGGAAGATACTTTCTCTAAAAAAAGGCTGCTGGCATCTGGGGTTCCTCTGTCAGAGAACAAGGCACATGGCCAGTATCTGCTGGTCCTTCACTCCCAGGTTTCATTGCTTTCAGCTCCTGGTTCCAGTGACCTCCCCTCTGAGCTTCTGTGGGTCCTCTTTTAGCGTCTCCAGGGGTTTGCTCTGAACTCTCTGGGCTTTTTCTGTCCTTTATCCTCTCATAAAGGACTCCAGTGAAGGATTAAGATCCACCTTGAGTGGGCTGGGTCACATCTCAAATTGAAATAACCTAACCAAAAGGTTCCACCCATAATAGGTCTGCACCCACAGGAATGGATTAAAAGAACATGGGCTTTTCTTGGTGTTCTGGTTTGCTAATGCTGCCATTATGCACAACACTAGATATGGATTGGTTTTTAAAAAGGGGATTTATTACTTTACAAATTTACAGTTCTTAGGCCATAAAAGTATCTAAACTAAGGCATCAACAAGAGGATAACTTCACTGAAGAAAGGTCAGTGGCATCCGGAACACCTCTGTCAACTGGGAAGGCACATGGCTGGTGTCTGCTTGTCCTTTGGTCCCAGGTTCTGGTTTCAAAATGGCTTTCTCCAAAATGTCTCTGGGCTTCTGTCTCTCTTAGAGTCTCTCTCTCAGCACCTGCGATCCTTGCTTGTTCGCCCAGGGTGTTTCTCTCTAAGCATCTGGAGGTCCTCTCTTAGCTTCTCTGGGGCAAACTCTGGGCTTCATCTCTTAGCTTAGCATCTCCAAACATCCTTCTGTCTGCATCTCCCAGAGCCTCCAAGTATATGGGTCTGTGTCAGCTCTTAGCTTCTCCTGGGGGCAAACTCTGGATTACATATTGTAGCTTCTCTCCAAAATGTCTCTCTCAGCTTCTCTGAGCTCATTCTTTCTGTGAGCTCTCAAAGAACTCCAGTGATCTAATTAAGATCCACTCTGAATGGGCAGGGTAACATCTCCATGGAAACACTCAATCAAAAGTTTCCATCCAACAAGATTGGATTAAAAGATCATGGCTCTTCTGGGATCCATACCAGTTTCAAACCAGCACATCTTGGTATTATTTTGTCCATTTCATTTTATCAGCATAGTGTTTTAAAGGCAATGCACCTGGCAAGTGTGATGCTAGACTATAACACAAACACCTTAGCACTTTTTGTCTCACACTCAAGCTGCTGCATTTGAGTTTGTATCCCCTGTTTAGCACCTTGGTGGGGGATAGACAGTGGGGAGACTTGGACACCTAACTAAGGGTTTGCTCTGGGAAAAGGGGGAGAAAAGGTCAAAGGGGCAGAGAGGAACCAGAAGACACACTCTGTAGCTCTCCAAATTTGCCTTGTTCCAGTTTTTCCAGGGTACACATTGTACTGTCAATAATTAAAGTTTATCTTAATTTTCAAATTGGATATCTGGTCTCTAAGCTTAGGATCTAAAATTAAAAATAAGATAAACAAGTAGTTATTGAAAATTTTCCAGTACCAGCAGAGATCAGGGAGGGGGAACACTATTTTTTTAAATCACTACTGCCAACTTTTAACGATTTGCCTTTTTTTTTTTTAAGACTTGAAGTTGCATAATTAAAAAGTGTTCTGCTCTCACAGTATTACACACACAACTGGGTTGAATGTTGTCTCTAGCCTTTACTAGCTGTGTGATCTTGGATAAGTTACTTAACCTCTCTGAGTCCCAGTTTCCTCATCTATAAAATCTGAGTTGTCATAATATCTATTTCTCAGGTTTTTTGTTTAAGCATTTACTTGCTCCATTATTAAACATGTTTTTGAATCCCTACACCATTATTGGATGTCAGACACTGGTAGGAATTAAGAATTCAGGATGAATCGAGTTATGTTTCATTCCTTTTGGCAGAAAGCTCCATTGAAGATAAAATTCCTGGAAGATGAGTCAGAATTCAGTGGACAGAAAGTGGGGATAGTGTAGACGGTCATCCCAGGTGGAGGGGCTGGCTTAAGCAAAGACTGAGAAACACATACGAGCATTAAATGAGCTAATAGTACCTGCCACATAGTAGGTGGTCAATAGATGTTCATTTTCTTCTTTTCTGCCTTCATTTCTGGCAATGAATTCAAGCCATAAATATTCTTCTGAAAAATTGAGAAAAGTGATTTCAGTGCTTAGCTACTCCAGGTGTGCTCTCTGGGTCAGGTGCATTAAGGACCACAGCATATCAGTCCTCACCCCAAACCTGCTGCATCAGAATTTGCATTTTAACTAGATCCCAGGTGACCTGAATGTACATTAAAGTTTGAGAAGCATTGCTTAGGGATAGGGGCAGGAATACTTTTATTGATAGATGGAAGGAGATTTGAGAAAGCAGAGACCATCTAGGTCCTAAGATAAGATGGCAGCAGTTGCTGTCAGAGGAGGGAAGGGTATTTGCAGGACACATGGGCACAACTGATTCAGAGCTGTCACCTCCAGGCATCTTTCAAACCAAGCAATATCGCCTTCCATTAAGTTGCTCATTCTCATCCTGCTGGTACTGTTCTTAATCTGGCTCTCTCTTCAAACAAATGCTTTGTTGTAATTTGGAAAGTACAGCCCTGGTAAAAATAATAAGAGCCTCAAATAATGTCAGGCCTTATTTAAACGGGATTAGTCATTCCTTGCCAGCAGCTGAGAACTGTTAAATGAAATTCCTTAGCTGAGCCTGCTGGGCTTACCATAGACCTCCCCTGAGCCCAATGGCTTGGAACTCTGTGAGCTGAAAACCAGTGTTCATGCAAGGAAATTGCTAGAATGTTCAGCTTGTGAAGGGCAGAAGCTGGAGCCCCTCCTTTGAGCAGGTGGAAGGAGACAGAGACAAACCATCGCTTCCCACAGGGCTAAGAGAATCCTGGAAACGGGTGCATATCCAGTGTTTGCTTTGGCAAAAGTCTGCTGGTTCCAGGCCAGATTTTGTCTCTCTTTACCATACTCCATTCCTTTCTCACCACCCATTAATAAAAGTTTACGGGCCCCTGGTAATTAGGAAAATAAGGGGATATATAAAGAAGAATACATGCATCCTCCATCTCACACCCATACTCACATACCGTCCACTGTCCCCACTGACTAGAAACGACATTTCCATCTGATGCGTTTTTCAGTCCCTTTCTTTTCTTTTTTGGTGCATGGTTGAGATCATACTATATATACAGATCATGCTATATATACGGTTTTGCCTCTTGTTATTTCAACTTAACATTTTCAACTTAGCATTTGACAAATGTATATGGGAAAAACTTTTGAAAATTTAAAAATTATGGAATCTTCCAAACATAGACCAAAGTTCAGAAAATAATATAACAACCTTCCATGAACCCACTGCCAAGACTTAAGAGATTAACATTTTGCTTTGGAAAAAAAGTCACAAATGCAGTTACTGCATCCTCCTGTCCCGCAAATCCCACCCTTGCCACCCTGGTCCAGAGATCACCACCATCCTGAGACCAGTGTTGTCATTCCAGGCATATAGTTTAACTTTTGTCAGTAAAACATGACAACATATGGTGGGGTTTTAAATTTTACATAAGTGGTATAATGCTGTATCCATCCTTCTACTTTTTATCATTTGATATTTGGTGAACTTGAAGAAGATTTTCTTTTTTCCCACTTAATTATACAAATGGAAAGCAGGTGCCCATTGTTCTGATGGAAAAGTGTTTTAGCTTTGCAGAGGCCCAGGGCTTAGAACCAACAGCAGAGCAGGGAGGTGGGACTTCCCAGTCATGTGTCTATTTGATCCACGACTGACGTGGGACCCCAGGAGCACTCTGGGAGAAGTGGGAACAAGCTCAAGACCCCATTTGTTTTAAGCATCAAAGTTGTACGGACATATCTAAAGGACCACAGTGGCCCTAGCAGAGGCCAGGTAATAGGAAAAAACAACAGGGAAACTCACTCTAGGAGTGGAGTGGAGAATCAAAATTGAGACTCTAAGATTTCAAATGGAGTCAAGAGGTCACTCTGGTGGACATTCTTATGCACTATATAGATAACACCTCTTAGGTTTTAATGTACTGGAATAGCTGGAAGTAAATACCTGAAACTACCAAACTCCAACCCAGTAGTCTGGACTCCTGAAGACGATTGTATAACAATGTCAATTACAACAGGTGACAGTGTGATTGTGAAAATCTGTGGATCACTCTCTCTTTATCTAGTGTATGGATGGATGAGCAGAAAAATGGGGACAAAAACTAAATGAAAAATAGAGTGGGATGGGGGGATGATTTGGGTGTTTCTTTTTACTTTTATTTTTTATTCTTATTCTGATCTTTCTGATGTAAGGAAAATGTTCAAAAATAGATTGGGGTGATGAATGCACAACTATAAGATGGTACTGTGAACAGCTGATTGTACACCATGGGTGATTGTATGATATGTGTGAATATATTTCAATAAAACTGAATTTAATTAAAAAACTGAGACTCTAGCTCCAAAGCAAGGCCTATTTTTTTTTTTTTAATAGACTGGATGATAACTATTTATAGACACAGTGTATGAGAATCTGAGGTCCAAACTTTGCTCGATCTAGCTGCCCTGGCTCATGGGCATGACATGGGGGTGAGAGGGGATCTGTTAGTCAAGGTTTTACAGAGAAACACAACCAACAGGATATACATATATATATCTCATATGACTGTAAGGACTGGCAAGACCAATTTCTGTTGAACAGAGTGGAGGCTGTGTCTTTGTTTGCCAGGACTGATATGACAAATATCACACACTTGTTGGCTTCAGCAACAGGAATTTATTGTCAGGATTTGGGAGGCTAGAAGTCCAAAATAAGTCGTGAGCAAGACTATGCTCTCTCCCTGGTCTGTAGCATTCTGTTGTTGGCTTGCTGCAATCCTTGGGGTTCCTTGGCTTGCATCTCTGCCTCCATCACATGGCAATCTTGCTATCTCTGGCTTACCTCACTAGTGTCTGTCTTCTGACTTCTAGCATCTGAATGTCCTCTGCTTTATGAGGACTCCAATCATATGGATTAAGCCCTACCCTCATTCAATCTGGCCTCATCCGAATAGGATCTTGGAGAGCCTATTCACAGAGTTCACACATTAACTAATAATAACTTCTTCAATAGTCCTACTACAAATGAGTTCACACCCACGGGAATGTGGATTAAGGCTTGAACATATCTTCTGTGGGGTAGATGATTCAATCCCCAACAAGCAAGAAATTTCCAGTGGAGTGATGCTGAAGTCTGTAGGCCCACTCAGTAGGGGAGGCCAGGGGAGAGGAGAGAGTAGAGTTTTGAGGCAGAATTCCTTCTCTTTCTTGAAACCCTCAGTGCTGTTTTTTAAGGCCTCACAATGATTGGATGAGGCCCATCCACATGCTGAGGGTAATCTCCTTCCTTAAAGTTAACTGATTTTAGATGCTAACCCCACCAACAAAATATCTCCACAGTAATACCTGGGCGAGTGTTTGACCAAACAACTGGACACTATAACCTAGTCAAGTGGATGCATAAAATTAGCCATTACAGCGGGGGAGGCTTGTGTGTGAATGCATATGGCAAGAAACTCGTCCTGCCCTGCAAGCATGCTTTACTGCAGTCGCTCTGTTATGTGATAGCCCTATAATGAAAAGACCTCTCCTTAGCCAGACACATTGTGTATGACATGTTGCACCAGACAGCATCTCCCAGAGCTGACAAGAACAGGTTGTAGGCAGATGCACTGGGCTTTCTGCTTTCTCCTGTGGTGGGGCTGAATTTTTGGTGTCCTTGCACTTACCTTAGGGATGGGATCTCATAGGGCCAGGGATGGACTTTTCTTAATCAGCTTGGTCAGTTTGAGCAAGTAAAGAAACATGACCGATCCATAGATTCTCCAAAATACATGTGTAAGAATGATCATAGCCACTATTCAAACCTCCCCCAAACTGAAAACTACTGATAAGACTTTCAAAAGTAGAATGGATAAATAAATGGTGAAGTATTCACAGGATGGAATTTTCTACATCAATAGTAATGAATGATTTACAGCTATCCACAGCAATATGAATGTACCTCAGAAATACAATGCTGAGCAAACTGGACACAAAAGAGCATGCATTATAAGGGTCCATTTATATTAAGTTCAAAACCAGGCAAAACCAATTTATGTTCTAGAAAGGCCAATAGTAGTTACTCTAGGCTTGGGGTAATGAGTAGAAAGGGACCAAGAAGGGCTCCAGGTCCTAGTAAAGTTTTGCTTCTGGATTTGAGTGCTGGTTGAAAGGGTATATTTAGTTTGTGAAAATTCAAGATGTATTCTTATGATATGTCCAATTTTCTGCATGTATATTATATTTTCAAGGAAATTTAAAAAAAAAAAGAAAAAAGTGATTTTATTTGTACCCCACACTGATGAAGTGACACACAGTGATTGTTGACATCTTAGATTTATCAGTTATAGCCCATGTTCTCTGGTTGAAGACTCAGACACACCTTCATTCTCCACCTAATGCAGCTCTCTCTCACGACTTAACCATCTTCGAAATGTTCTCTCATAGAAAATATTGTGGCTTGACCTCTTATCCACACTCCCTTTTCCAGTCCTTTCTGCAGTTTTAGCTGACAACACTAGAAAACCATCACAAGAGATGAGGAAGGATGTATATTGCCGTGTCTGTCTTCGGTGAAAGAAGTGGGTCTCAGTCTCCAGGACCTGATTCTGGAGCTAAATTGACAGATCTGAGAGCAGATGGTGCCCACCAGGCAAACCTTTCCTAGGGTATGCAGGACTCAGCCTTTGGCATTGTCTCGTCTATATTTAGCAGCCCGAGGCTTTCACAGCACACGGTAATATGACTGCCACATTCAGGTCTGGTTGAGCATTTTACAAAGCCTCTTGTGGCTGCTCACAGCATTGAAATATCAAGCCGAGAATCCCCTTTTCAGCATTTAGGTTTGCTTTCCATTGCGCACTGTGTACTCTGGTCGCATACTTTCATTTTTCTCTGCTTGTGCATTTTACTCTATGTCTCTTGTCTTTACACAAGTCCCTCCTTATGCAGTTTTTTAGGTCGACTGTTGAATCACTTAATTCTGCCCTAAACAATTGCCTCTGTCCTGCCACCAACTCCACATTTGCCCATCAGATTCCTGTTGGGTAAGCCTCTTTTTTGCCATTCCCTTACAAAACAAGTTAAAAGAATTCCTTTGAATGCATACAGAATTATTTCCTTCCCTAATGAAACATGGGTCAAAGGCAATGCCCAGAGCCTATTTCATTGGTGGCTGGCAGACTTTGAAGCTTTCTAAATGTAAAATGTACTGAATACAAAGATTATTGCACATCATTAGAAAAGCTTAAGTCCTAGTTATTTTCTTTATTCTTTGTATGGCACCTACATTATTACATTGCTCTCACATTGGACCTTGCACATAATATGTGCTCAATACATGAAAAGGAAAGATAAAGAAAGGATGAAAAAGAAATATGAAGTATCTAATTATAGGCCATAGGTCTATTTTGCATTCTCAAAATCAACTTGTTTGGCAAGATGCTCTGTAAAATAATTATTCTGAGGTTAAAAAAAAAAAAAACTGGAAAATTTCATTTACCATAGCCTCTTCTGGGATATTCATAACGTATGCGAGCACATGAAAGGCGCTGAGAAGTCTTTAATGAAACATGTTGATTTGGGTTTTCCCATTGTATTCCACGGAATCTTGTTAGTCTAGAAACATCTATTAACATCCTGCAGAATAAGTGTTCTTCAGGGCGGAGTAGGACAAATGCAGCCTTTACTCTACCAGATATGATTCAGAAACTGCCAATATGAATTATTCCCATGTAAAGAACTTCTGAAATCATAGTTATACCCTATGTAGATGTCTCTGAGACGGCATCAAGATCAATCTTATTAAAATACTTGTTCGTGTGAAGCCAAGAGCATATGCTTTTATTACACTATGCATTTTGTGCCTTCTAAACATACTTTGCGCCTGTGTTGGGAGGATGCCTTTGAGCCCCAGTGGCTTGCAGCTGAAGTAACACTAGGCAGTATGGCTATAGAAATTGGGTATATAATGGTCCACTCTGAAGGGTCATTACAAATGGGCCAAATGATTAAGAGACATATTTATTTGTGTGTCATTTGATCCTGGCATTCAGTTCCATTCTGTGTCATTAATTCAACACAGTAAAACAAGGCTTTGATTGCCTTCTAATTCAGTTGAGTCTTGCCATGTTTAACAAGAGGAAAGCAAATAATTATTGAAACCAGAGTTTGCAGGTGTCAATCAGCCAGTGACAAATGCAATCTGAGCCTGTCCTACTTGAAACCAACGGAAAACAGCATTATCCCGGCATCTCTTATACTACCAGGAGGGAGGCAGTTATGTGACCTTGCAGGCAGATTTTTTTTTTAATTCAGTTTTATTGAGATATATTCACATATCATACAATCACCCATGGCGTACAATCAGCTGTTCAGAGTACCATCTTATAGTTGTGCATTCAAAACCCCAATCTATTTTTGAACATTTTCCTTATACCAGAGAGAATCAGAATAAAAAGAAAAAAGAAAAAAGAACACCCAAATCATCCCCCCCATCCCACCCTATTTTTCATTTAGTTTTTGTCCCCATTTTTCTACTCATCCATCCATATACTGGATAAAGGGAGTGTGATCCACAAAGTTTTCACAATCACACTGTCACCTCTTGTAATCTATATTATTATACAGTCATCTTCAAGAGTCAAGGCTACTGGGTTGGAGTTCAGTAGTTTCAGGTATTTACTTCTAGTTATTCCAGTACATTAAAACCTAAAAAGTGTTATCTATATAGCATGTAAAGATGTCCACCAGAGTGACCTCTCGACTCCATTTGAAATCGCTCAGCCACTGAAGCTTTATTTTGTATCATTTCGCATCCCCCTTTTGGTCAAGAACATGTTCTCAATCCCATGGTGCCAGGTCCAGATTCATCCCTGGGAGTCATATGCAGGCAGATTTTTTAACCACCAGATGGATATTCTATCCGTTGCTGCAGTGTGGGGATATACTGACATCTAATGGACAGCCAGGTAATTGCTATCTTGGCCAGATACTGCACTGTAGGAATTAGTAAGCTCCATAATAATGGCATCTGGTAAGGCTCAATTCTTATAAAATTTAAAGTATAAAAATAGATTTCTCTTGAAAACAGTTAATTAAATTCATATTTAAGTTAATATATTAACTTAATTAACAATACTACCTCATAGTCTTGCAAAATACTGCCCCATGATTAAAGCCTATCAGAAATAACAACTTTATATACAGATAGGAAGAGACAGGTAATGTAATGCCAGAGACACCCAAAAGGTGGCATTGAATGCCATCCATTTTGTATATTTTGGGGTAAGAAATATTTTGCCTAATTATCAAGCATACATGAATTAGTAGGTTCTAGTGACCTGCCAGTAAGGAATTTGAGAATTTTGGTCAAAAAATTGCAAAGTATTATAATTGTCCTAAAAGCTACTCTGATAGGGAGAAAGAGCATTTCAAATCAAAAGAGAAAGTTTATGTGTCCATTACCCTTACATCATTGATCAGGAAAGCGTGATAGAGAACGTTTTTATCTGGTTTATTGAATGATACGCTGTAGGACATAATTAATTTTAAGATGTGAGAAGAACAACATCTGTCTCTTTGACTCTTGAAATGTGAACTGATTGAGAAAAAGGAACAAAGCACAAATCAGATTAAGATTTAAAAATACAAGCTTTATAGAGCAGGTTGGATAATGCTGCTCAACACATGGCCAATATAGATCTTTCTAACACCCCCTTCTCCTCTTGGATTAAATTTATGCTGAGGTAATTACAGTGTTTCCTTCTGCTTTTTGTCCAGCTCCTACTTTTTCCAGAACTGTAGGAATTATTCAGTTTCCTATACCTGTCCTTCTCTAATACACAGTGTCAAGAAAAAAAAATCATCCAAAAACTTGGAAAGAAGGTGAAGAGGGTGTGTGGTGTCTTTTCAGCATCATACTAAAATTTTGTTTAACAGACCTGTGCAAAGGATTATGTAATTCTCTAGGAGAATGTACCCATTTTTTACATGCTATTTACTATTTGAATAGAGCCTAAACACTGTGACGTTACGTGTTAATTTGTCGAGTTCTAGTCAGTAGAAAAGAGAATCTCAAAGGTTAAAGTTTTATTGCCCTATAATGCATTAACTGGTTTTTAATATAGCCCAGCCATCTTACTTTAACATTCTTTTTGCTAACGTCTAGAAATAACTGTTCTTCCTAAGCTCCTGGAACCAATATTACCAGCCTACTTGTCCACTCATTAACGAGTTGACTAAATTGTTGACATATATTCGTTCTATTTTTGTATGGAAATCAGGTTTTTAACTTTTTGAAATTATGCATTGACAACAGATAAGAAAGAAACAGAATGTCCGTACACATCTAAGAGAAATTCAAATCCTTATTCCATTAAAAGCTGTATTAATAGAGGAAACAACACACACATGCAGAGTACCAGGTGTCTTCAATTTATTTTAATATTGTAAAATAGCTATGTCATAGATATTTTTTGAAGCAATTTGACAAACTTCCTCAGTTTATGGACTATTTGGAATTATATAGCTCTGAATGACCCACCATGGCCAGTTTTTGCCAGGCAACAACCCAAATCCTACTTTCAACAAAGTTGTTTGCCTCACTGCCCTGGGGTGGCTCTGCTTTAGCTGTGAGTAGATTTCAGGTTTGCTCTGCTTTTGGACCAGAGGCCATCTGGGACACACTCTTCTCTTGGTGATCAAAGAAGAGCAAGGGAACAAGCCAAACCATGCAAGCAAACCTCAGTTTATGTCATGCTTACTAACTCTCAACTGGTCGAGCAAATCACCTAGCTAACCCCAAAGTCAGTGGGACAGGGAAATATACTCCTCTACAGTGGAAAGCCCTGCAAAGTCCAGGTCAAAGAGTGCAGAAGCCTACACTTATAACAGGGAGGGAATAATCCAACCTAATCTACAGCAAAATTGCAGAGGAAGAAAGAACACTGTTTATCAGTTTTCAGAAGCACTGGCATCCAGTCACAGACCAGACATGAGGATGGTGGATGAGGGTGAGCCTAGACTGTACTCTTCTCAGCATGAAGGGCCCTGAGCTGATGTAATCACAGATCCTGAAAATCTGCTGTGCTATTTGGCAGAGTAAAAGTCATAGTTTCAGAAGGAATTCACAGGTGAGTATGAATCAAGCTTTGCCACTGGGGCAACCTCTTAATGCAAATCTCAAGGTGTGTCAGAATAGACATTTGCCCTATTGTACTCCAGTTCCCAGAGGCACTGATTGAGCTGGAAGTAAATCATGCCCCTCAAGCAGAATCTGAGTCCATGGGGTTAGGGGACAAGTATATTCTGAATATACTAAATAAATATAACTAATAAAATTTCTGAGAATGTTATAATATGGCCAAATTCTGAGTAATGTTTGATTCCCTTTTCCCTTTCATAAAACCTTACATAATTGAAGCTAAAGTCTAACATCATTGAAATGTCTATAGTTGTCAAGAATTGTCATCTAATAAAATACCAATAGCTCATTGATTGTGATAAATGACTCAGGCTTAAATTTTATTTTTATGTGAATAAATTGATCAAACTTTAAAAATGCTCTTATATAACTCATAAAAATCCATATTTTAACTGCCAAATAAACCATGATTATCACTTTTATCCATGCATCCTACCCCAAATATCAGTTTCCAATTACATGCCAATTGCTGAAAAACATTAGGTCCTATGCTGGTTTGAATCTATTATGTACCCCAGGAAAACTTCTTTTAATCCAGTCTTGTAGAGGCAGACCTATTGTGGTCAGAAGCTTTGGATTAGATTATTTCCATGGAGATGTGACCCCATCCATTCAAGGTGGTTCTTAATTAATTAACTGGTTTCCTCTATGAGAGGATAAAAGGCAGAAACATTTCGCAGTGAGCTCAGAGATTCCTAGAGAGAAAATGCCCAGAGACATTTTGGAGACAGCCATTGAAACCAGAGCCAGGAGAGAAGCTAAGAGATGAAACCGAGTTTGCCCCAAAGAAGCTAAAAGAGGACACCAGATGCTAAGAGAGAAATGCCCTGGGAGAAAAAAGCAAGGATTCACAGGAGGTGAGAGAGAGAAGCTAAGACAGAAGCCCAGAGACATTTTGGAGAAAGCAGCTGAAACCATAAGCTAATCCCGGGAGAGCCCCAACAGACTCCGGCCATGTCCCTTCCCATGTGAAAGAGGAACCCAGGATGCCATCAGCCTTTCTTCAGTGAAAGTATCCTCTTGCTGATGACTTAGTATTGATACTTTTATGGCCTTAGAACTATAAATTTGTAACCTAATGAATCCCCTTTATAAAAGCTAATCCATTTCTGGTATATTGCATTTTGGCAGCTTTAGCAACCAGAACAGGTACCTAATAGAAAAATACCCGTTTGCCACCCCAAATTGCTTATTCACTCAATGTTACTTTTGTGAGATTTTCCAAGATACATGTAGTTTTACTTCACTCATTTCTAGTACTACATTGTATTCCATTTTATGTATATTCCATTTAAAAAATTCATTCTTGTTTTGATAGCTACTTTCAGCTATTACTCCAGTTTGCCACCCAAAAGTAGTTATTCTTTTTTTTTTGTTTTCTTATCACTCATCCTTACATGTATCCCCAGTGTCTTTAATACCTGCTCCCTAATAGACAGGCATCATGGTTGGAGTTGAGCGTCACATTTTCAGAAAGTAGAAAGAGGAAACTCAGTATGATATGCTCTAAAATATTCAATTAATGATAGAAGCAAAGATTATTCTAGAAACATTCAGTTTGCTCTAGTGTAAATCTACTTTTGAGAGATGAGAAAACTGAAGCCTTTGAGAGGGAAAATGACTCTCCCATGTTCACTGCACCAGTCTCCTGATGCCCAAACTGGCACCTTTTGTACCACATCACAAAGAATTCTCATTATTTCCTCAAATGATTTTTATAGTGAATATTTACTAGTAATTTATTCATTTCACCTAAGGAAGGGAAGAGGAGGACAGGGAGCAAAAATTTCTAAAACCAAAATAATCCAGTTATGTATATTAAAAATATTCTAAGAATACAAAAAGTTATAAAGAATAATATCATCAACATGCATATAATGACTGCCGGGCCTTCGTAAACAATTTCAAATACAGTGTAAGCCCCCTGTTTATTCCAATCTGATTGCATTCTCTGTTCACCACTTCTACCAAAGTCAAACACTGTACTGAATTCTATGCAATCTTTCCCAAAATGACTCTAAGCTTTTCCCATATATGTTTGTATCTATTTGCAACATATAATGCTGGTTTTGATTTTTTTTTTTTTTTAAACTTCATGTGGTGGTTTGAAGCTGTTTTGCACCCCGGAAAAGGCCAGATTCTTTTAATCCATTCCTGTGGGTATAGAACTATTGTGGGTGGGACCTTCTGATTAGATTATTTCAATTGAGATGTGACCCGCCTCATTCATGATGCATCTTGATCCCCTTGCTGGAATCTTTATGAGGATAAAACATATACAGAATCTAAGAGAGATGAAACAGAGAAACACCCAGAGAATTTAGAGAAAGAGCCACAGAAGGAGAAGCCAGAAGCTGAAGCAACGAAACTCAGGAGAGAAGGACCAGCAGACACCGCCATGTGCCTTCCCATGTGACAAAGTTGTGCCAGGTAACGGCAGCCTGTCTTCAGAATCCAGGTATCGTCATGTTAATGCCTTAACTGAGACATTTTCACAGCCTTAGAACTGTAAATTATAAGTTAATAAATCCCTGTTGTAAAAGCCAACCCATTTCAGGCATATTGCATTTCGGCAGTTTACTGTACCAAAGCAGTTCATGTAAATGATTTCAAACTATAAAATCCTTTTTCAACTTGCTTATTTCACTCAATATTATGTTTATAAAATTTTCCCAAATATATGCAGTTTTAGATCTCTACTATATTGAATTATATTATATGAATATTCTATTTATTTAATCCATTCTTTTATTGATAGCTGCCATTATGGTTGGATTTTTTCTTTTTCTTTTTTCATCTTGTTTAAGAAATCTCTCTGTATTCAAAGTCATAAAGACATACGCCAATATTTTCTTCCAAAAGTTTCAAAGTTTTTCCATTTCTGTTTATAATTTTAATCCATCTCCCTAACTTTAAGGTATGGTTTGAGGTAGGAATCCAGTTTTAGCAGTAAAAGTCCCATATCCTAGGAATCCCCTGAGTCCTGGGCAAACTGGTCACCCTCTGGATAACCCAGTATCTCAGTACATTTATTGAGGAGGAAAAGTCTATTTCAGGACTGTCTTTTACCTTCTGTTGATCTATTTATCCATGTACCAGACTGTCTGAATTATTAAAGCTTTATTGTACACATTGATTCCAATCTTCTCAGTTGTTCCTCAAAATTGACTTTGTTATTTTTGACCCTTTACTTTTCTACATAAACATCAAAATCAACAGCAGATTTTATGAAAATTTCTGTTGAGAATTTGGTTGGAATTGCATTGCATTTATGATTGATTTGTGGAGAATTAACAAATTTATTATATTGAGTCTTCTAGTTCATAGACTCCATTTAAGTTATTCTTCAATGTTTTCTACAAAATATTATAATTATCTACTTAAAGGGCATATACATCTTCTGATAGATTTATTCTTAAGAACTATACACTCTATTGCTTTTATAAATACCCTTTTAAGATACTTTTAAAGATATTTTTCCCTTTGTTGTTGCCAAGAGAAATACAATTGAGTTCTATATACTGATCTATCCAAAAATCCTGATGAATTCTCTTAATTATAATATTTGGTCCATAGCTTCTCTTTGGCTTTCCACATAGACATTTCTGCATAGTGACAACTTTTTATTTATCAATTCTAATATATTTTTTTCATGCCTTACTGCATTGCCTAGAACCTCCAGAGGCAAATTAAATATAAACGATCATTCTAATTGTGTTCCTGCTTTGAAAGGGACTGCTTGTAACATTCCACCATTAAGAATGATACTTGCTTTAGGTTTTTGGCAGAAACCCTTTATCAGATAAGGAACTTTTCTTTCTATTCTAGTTCGCTGGGAGTTTTTAATCACGAACAGTTGTTGAACCCCACACTAGTTTTTATAACCTCTCCACTTGCAAATGGATAAATTCAAATCACAAACTGAGCTCTGAATGACATATTAGCTACAAATCTCAGGAGAGATATTCTTTCTTATTTGGAGCAAGGCCAGGATCATCAAGTTTTCTTGTTATATTCCTTTGCAGCAAGCAAATTTCTTCTTTCCACTGAGATGTTTAGCTTTCCCAACGTCCCACCTTTTGAATGTATTAAATGGATCTTAGGTCCTACTACTCATTTCCAGTAGGTCCAAGGCTTGGTCTCCTGTCCCTCATTGCCTGTAAAACTCAAGCCCCTTCATCACCAAGATGAGCAAATGCCCCAGAGCAGCTGCAGCTCAGAGACACTTACCTGACAGGCTGGTAGCTGCCTTTTCATTTTTGTGCCATGAGCATTTTCCTTCTTTATGAAAGGTTGGTTATTTATTCAAATAGATAAATGTTATTTCTTATCCATAATTTAATGGCATTTTGTTTAGGACTTTTTTCCCCCTAGTTATGCAGTCCTTCATATTCAGAATGTAAAAGTTAGCTATATTTTAAGTATATAGGGTCAAGGATAAGATAAAGATTGGAGTATATTATCTTGCTTTATTTCTTGAACCTATCTTGGTTTGTTCTTGAAACATCTGCAAAAGAAAAAAATGGGTCATGTAAAAGAATTATAATCCCCATTTCAAGATTGGACACTGAGGCCTGGAGAGAATAAGCCACCTACCCAAGAAACACAGGAAATCAGTAGTGAACAGTTGAAGATATATATGGGTTCCAGGATTATGCATTCTATAGAGAATGCATGCATGTCTGACATGAGAAAGGGAGAGGAGGAGGGGAGGGAAAGGTATATTAGCAACAATTGCATACGAACCACTCCCAAACTCAATGGCTTAAAAAATGAGCATTTATTTAGCTTATAAGTCTACAGGTTCCCTGGGTTTTTCACTGTCTGGGCTAGGCATGGTGCATCTATTTCAACAGGCTTGCTCATGCATCTGTGGCCAGCTGATGGTGGGCTGGCTGGTTGAGCGATGGGGTAGCTGGCCCCAGGTCTCTTCTCCTCCAGCAGATTCCAAAGGCAGGGCACCGAGAGAGAAGTTCCCAAGGCCTTCTGAGTACAGTCATAGGCTCTGAACTGGCACAACAGCACTTTCTCCACATTCTATTGGCCAAAGCAAAACACAAAGCCAGTCCAGAGTCAAGGGCAGTATTCCAGCTATCTATTTCTACGTAACAGATCACCTCAAAACTTATGTTTTACTCACAAATCTGCAATGTGGTCAGAGTTCAGTGAGGACAGCTCATCTAGAATTCACCAGATATGAGCTGGAGCAGCTCAACTAAGGCTGAAGGATCCACCTCCAAGATAGCTCATGTGGCTGGCAAATTCCTCTCTGTGAGAGACTGCACAGAGCAAATTCACTTCCTTAAATGCTGGTGGCTGGTTCCAAAGGGCAAGTATCCAAGAGGCAGAAAATGTCAGCTGCTGGTTTCTGAAGTCCTGCTCTGGGAACTGGCAATAGCACCACTTCCACTGTGTCATTGTCAACCCAGGTCCAAGGGGAGAGACATAGGCCCCATCTCTAGATGGAAGGAGTGTCAAAGAATTTGGGGACTATATTTTTAAACTGCCACTCCTTGATTGGAGGATTTGTAATGTCACCTTACAAAGGGCACAAGTTCAGGGAGAGTCATTTTCACAATCAATCTATCACAGAGTGGAAAGGGAGGAGGGATAGTTCTAGCTCGATATTTCTTTTGCTTCTTTTAACTAAGCTATTATTTATTTGCTTCAATATTATGCTAGCTATAACTTATCAAAAGTTAAATTTAGAAATACTACTCCTATTATTTAAATAGCTTAGAGGGTTTTATATAGAAAGGCTTTATAAATGTCACCCTTTTATTTGAAAATAAGTGTTAGTACTTTACGTCCCATTGAAAGATGTGAAATCATGTTTTATTGATGGGATAACTATTATGCAACACCAGTGCAGACAATCATCTTATTCTACTTCACAGGATGAATATAGCCATTTCTTGCACAGTAAAGACAGTGAATATCTCAATTACAGCTGTGTAGTCAATGTAAATTATAACATTCATATGAAGTCACTGATTAGAACATGGGGCAGGAAATTTTTTTTTTGTAAGCTGTGGCTGCCCTGAATTTTCTTTAGGCTGAGTTCTCTATGACTTATGGAGCACAACTGAAATGACCTGGAGGTTGGTCAAGCAGAATTAGCCATTGACTTTCTCCCAGTCCCATTCACAGCCACTCACATGTTACTCCATGGGACAAAACTCACTCCTTCAGGGAGGAAATTCTGAACCACAGGAATCAATTAGATTCCTAAATCCCTGTTTCCATTTCCTAGGCAGCACCTGATTTCAGGACAGAGATTTGACCTCCTAGAGGTCCTAAAAGTAAAATATCTATAGCATCCACTTTGTCTGGTGTCGTATGCCCAGTCTATGTTCCCCAAGCAACTACAACCTCTGGGGAACGTTGAAGTGATAATCCTATGATCCATTGCACATTTAGTTTGTACCAAGCTCTTTGTTAGGTGCTTTTCAAATGCTTTTAGTTCTATGATTGTATTTGGCAACAAGTAACAGAAAACCTTATATATAGTAGTTTTTTGTTGTTTTTTTTTTTGTTTTAAGCGAACATTTAAAATTTTAAGCACAAGGATATGGTAGCTACATGATACAATCAGGGATCTAGGTTCCTTCTTTTGGTTTGAATGTTCTTCTTTTGTGATTTTCATCCTCATGTTTGTCACTGTTCTAGTTTGCTAATGCTGCAGAATGCAAAACACCAGAGATGGATTGGCTTTTATAAAAGGGGGTTTATTTGGCTACACAGTTACAGTCTTAAGGCCATAAAGTGTCCAAGGTCACACATCAGTAATCAGGTACCTTCACCGGAGGATGGCCAATGGCGTCCGGAAAACCTCTGTTAGCTGGGAAGGCATGTGGCTGGCGTCTGCTCCAAAGTTCTGGTTTCAAAATGGCTTTCTCCCAGGATGTTCCTCTCTAGCAAGCTTGCTACTCTTCGAAACGTCAGCCATTCCACTTCTAGATTGAAACTACCATGATGATCTTCCTATTGGGGGTAGTAAGTAGTGCTTGAGATTGCAGACAACATAGAGGAATCACAGCTAAGAAATAGGGGTACACAAAATGGAGTCTGTGATGTTGATAACTTTGGTCAAGCCAGTCCTGAAGACACCCTTAAAATATATCTATCCTTGGCCTCTTAAGTTACGTAAGCCAGTAAGTTCCCTTTATAGTAAATAAATTTGGGTTGAGTTTCCTGTCTTTTGGAACTGAAAGAGCCTTAAATGATACAATCCATTTCTCATATGGGGAAACATGGGGGCCTCCAAATCTATCTCAGAAAGATATCTTAATATATTTGCTTTTTGCATCTATATAGCAAGGATGTACACCACGAGAGTTTGGAAAGTGAGGGAACGCCTGAACTGAATGTATGGTAAACTGCAAAAGTGGTATTTAAAGGGAAACATATAGCCTTGAATACTTGTAATAGAAATAAAAAAAGGCTGAAAATTATTTAGCTAATCATCCAGGGTACACTTAGAAAGAAAACAACAGAAAAAAAAGTCTAAATATAATAAGATAATGATGAGGAAAAGAGCAGGAGTTAATGAAATAGAAATCAAAAATAAAATACTGATGATTAAAAAATCATAATGAAATTTAAATACTTAAAACTAATCTATAATGAAAATGCCATTTATCAAAACTTGTGATATGAAACAAAATTGGTACTTGGAAAAATCTATATAGCTCTAAATGCTTGCATTGGGAGGTAAAGGATGTAAGTTAATTTGCTAGACACCCAACTTAAGAATTTAGAAACAAATCAACAAAACAAACCCAACAAAATAAAAGGAAGGAGAAGATAAAACAAGAGTAGATGGAAAAACAGGATCAAAAAGCCAAATGTTTATTGGTTGTTGTTGTTGCAAAGACTACTGAATGGATAAAATTCTGGTAATACCTAACAAGGAAAAAGAAGGTGGGGGAAGAAAACACAAATAAATGAGATTAGGAATAAAAAGAAAGATTCAGAAAAGATTAAAAAGAAAATAAAACAACACTATCAATAATTTTTATGCTAATGAATTTGACAACTTACATAAAATGGACAACTTGCTAGAAAAATATAATTTAGCAAAATTGATTCAAGAAGACATAGAGCCTACATAGTACTAGAGCCATCAAGGGAACTGAACCAACAAGTAAAAATCTTCCCACAGGCAAGTTATTTTTAAGACAGGTTCTATTTCAAAGTATACCTTTTTCCTAAATATACAAATTCTTCCAGAGAATAGAAGATGAAACATTACACCCAGCCTATTCTAAGAAGGCAAAATAATTCTGATAACAAAACCAGAAAAGAACATCAAAATAACCCGCCCATTTTGTTCATAGAATATCTTTATGGTCAAAGGTTGGGAAAGAATTTCTTAAACAAATCATAAAATTCACTAAGCATAATAGGATTGATAAATTATACATTAAAATTAATATCTATTCATCAAAAAACAACATAAAGAAAAGCACAAAATAGGAGAAAATATTTCAACACACATACAGCAAAGAATTAATATTAATTAGGAAATGCAAGTTAATTAGAAAGCAAAAATATTTTTAAATGGGCAAAAGATGTGAATGGGCATTTTGCTTGAAAGGAAATACAAATGACAAATAAACACAAGAAAAGGTGTTCAACTGCATTAGTAATGAAGGAAATAAAATTAAGATCATAATAAGGTACCATTTAAATAGACAATATTGACAAAAATTAAGAAATATGATAATACCATGTCCCCAAGTATATGGCTCAATGAAAACCCTTATGCACTATTGTTAGGCTGGTAAATTATTAGAGAAAATTTGGAAAGAAATTTGGACCCTAAGAAGAGCATTTGCATACCCCAAAATGCCGCTATTCCTTTCCTTGATGCATACCTTAGAGAATACATGCAGCAGGATAAAGTTACTAGAATGTTCATAACAGGATTGTAGCAAATATGGAAATAGCTAAAAACTGAACACAGCCCAAATGTCCATCAATAGAATAAATAAATAAATAAATGATGGAATATTCACGTCAGTGAATATTTCATAGAATTAAAAAATGAATCCACCACAGCTATGTATTACTACATAAATAAATCTTAGAAACAAAATATTGAGAGAAAAAAGCAAGATAAAATATGGTATATACCTTTAGTTGCCCTCAAAAGCAAGCAAACACACACACAATTCCATTCATATAGGCCCACTAATAAGCAAGCCAGTTCACATTCCTATGTGATGATAGTATCTAAAAAATAAGAAGTTTTATAAACAAAATTCAAGATAGTGGTTATCTCTGGTGGGTGAAGTGACACAGGCAGGTGATGTGGTAGCACACAGGTAGATTCAGTAGTGTTGATAACACTCTAATTCTTAAATTGGGTGTGGGTACAGTGCAGGTGTTTTATTTAATATTATGTATTGTAACTTACATATATGTTGATAGATTTATTATTTTGTGTTTATCAATTACTATATAATATTTAAAAAATTAAAATGGCAGATAAAAATGATCTAGTAGCTACCTGTTGAAGCAGGAAGTATCAGTCTGCACAATGGTGGCTCCTGGGCCATGAAGTCTCTTTTACAAACCACGTCAGAGAAACAGATGCCTCATTCCCTGCACCCTCCCTAATTAAACACATCAGAATGAGATGGAAAAGATGTTCAACAAGCCAAGCCCAGTACCCACCACAGCTGCTATTGTCATTATCCTTCAACATGGGATTGGAGGCTCTATAAGGATTGGAAGAGGAGAAAATAAGTAGTCCTTATTGGAAATTATACAATCAATTACATAGAAAACTCAAGAGAATGAACAAATTATCGGAACTAAAAGGAGATATCTATCAAGGCTTCTGAATACCAGATGAAAACACAAAAATCAACTGAGATCCTCTACAACAGTAATAATCAACTAAAAGAAGTAGTGAGAAATAAGACAGCATTTATGGCTGCAACCAAATATTTTAAGTATCTAGAGATTAGCCTATCAAAGTATGCATAAGGCCTTCATAGTGAAAATTTCTGTTAATTTTACCAAAGAATATAAAACACAAATATTGAGAAGTTTACTATATTCATGGATGAGAAACCTAACATTTTAAAGGTGTCAATTTTCCCTAAATTAATCTATATATTCAATGAAATTCCAATCAAATACCAAGCAGGGTTTGTTTGTTGGGTTGTGTGCATGTGTGTTTGTGCTTTGGCCAATATTTCCCCAATGTTTTATTATGGAAAATTTCAAACATAGAGCCAAATTGAAAGACTTTTATAGGGAACACCCACATAGATTTTACCATTAGCATTTTACTAGACTTGCATTCATCCATCCCTAAACACACGTCAACCCATCTTAATTTTTGGATACATTTCGAACTATATTGAAAACACCAGTACATTCCCCCCTTAATATATTAGTATGTATATCATTAACTGGAGTTCAATATTTCTTTCTGATTTCTTTTTCTTTTTTTATATGTTTTTTTCTTATTAGAGAAGTCATAATTTCCTTTCCTTTCGGGGTATAATTTGCAAATAATAAAATACAAAAATCTTAAATGTACATGCAATGAGTTTTGACAAATGCATATATCTTTGTAACCCAAACATTTATCAAGATACAGAGCATGACCCAGTCAACCTCTGCCCCCCGCCTCACTATGGTCAACCACTGTTCTGATTCTTTTCCACCATATGTAAGTTATGACTATCCTAGATCTTTATAAAAATGGAATCATATATATGTACTCTTCTGTGTAAGTTTTCTTTCACTTAACATCATGTTCCTAGAACCATTCTTGTTGTTGCGCATATTAGTAGTCCATTTCTTTTTATTCTGAATAACAACACATTGTATGGATACACCACAGTTTGCTTATCCAGTCTCTTTTTGCTGGGAACAACTGAGCTGTTTCCAGTTTTGGGTTATGATGACTAAAGATGAACGTTCTTGTATAAGTCTTTATGTGAACATATGTCTCATTTCTCTTCAATAAATACCTAGGACTGAAATTGCTGTGTCATAGTGTTCAGTGTATATTTAGTTTTATAAGAAACTGTCAGGTCATTTCCAGAATGGTTATGCCATTTTACACTCACACCAACAATTTGTGAGAATTCTTGTTGCTCTGCATTCTGCCAACATTGGATATGATCAGTTATTTTAATTTTAGCCATGGTGGTGGGTATGTAATGGTATCTTGTTATAGTTTTCATTTGCAATGCTCTGATGAATGATTATGCTGAACTCTTTTCTATGTGCTTATTGGCCATTCAATATCTTTTTTGTGAAGTGTCTGTTCAAGTTTTTGCCCATAAGACTGCTATCTTTTATCATCAAATTGTAGGCATTCTTTATATATTATGGATACCAGTCCTTTGTCAGATATCAATTTTCTGAATATTTTCTCCCCGTCTGTAGTTCAGTTATTCATTTTCTTTTTGGCACCTTTCATGAGCAGAAGTTGTTTTGTTTTTGTTTTTTTTTACTTTGATTTTAGCTTTTATATTTTTCCTGTGGTCCACCCTGAATTTCTTTCTGTCCCCAGGAGGATTTTTGAGGGAGCTTGACAAAGTGAGTCTTATGAAAGAAGACAATTCCACAAAAATTTTAACAAATAAGTACAAAGATGGGAGATTTACTCTACCAGCAAGCAAAATATATTATAAAACTATATTAATATTAAGACATGTTAGTTGTTCAAGGAGAGCAGATAAATCAACGAGACATAACAGAGAATCCAGAAACAGAACCTGAGATGTATATGTGGATTTTGGTGTGTGTTTGTGTGTGTGTGCAATAGTCAGCATCACAAATCAGGGAGGAAATGACTGGATTATTTAATAAATGAGATTAAGAAAATTTGTTCACTAGGAGAAAAATAAAGTGGAAGCCCATATCATAACATATACAAAACTTCAAGTATATTAAAGACATAAATGGAAAAGCTAAAACCATAAAGATAAGGGTAGATATTATATGAAAATATCTCTGAGGCCTTGGAGGTAGAAAAGGATTTCTTTTATAAACTCCAAAAAACATAAACTCTACGGAGTCACTTGATTGATTTAGCCACATCAAAATTAGAGATATCTCTTTAACAAAGGACACAAAGTTGACAGGTAGGTGACAGACTGAGAGAAGATGGTTCAGTATATAAAACCCACAGGGGATTAATATCTAGAACTATTAAGGAATGTCTCAAAATCAATCAAAGAGAGAAAGGGAGAGAGAAAAAGAGAGAAAGAAAAAGAAGGAAGGCAGAAAGGAAGGGAAGGAAGGAAAGAAGGGAGGGAGGGAAAGGAAAAATGGAGTAAGAATATGAATAGGAATTTCAAAAAATGGGAAATACAAATGGCTTAGAGAAATATGAAGAGATACTGAATCTCACTCTCAATCAGAGAAATACTAAAAAAAAAAAAAAAAAACAGAAGGAACTTTATACCCATCAACTTGATAATAATAGAAAGCTAGATAATATCAAATGCTTAGACATTATAGGAAAAGAAAATCCTCATACACAGCTGACAGAAGTATAAACTAGTTCAGACAATGCGATAAACAATTTGGCATTATTCAGTCCTGGGTATATTCCCTAGAGAAATTTTCATTCAGATCCACAAGGAGATATGTGCAAGATGTTTATTGCAGCATTGTTCGTGAAAGCAAAATTCATCACTAGTAGAATTGATAAGTAAAATGCGACAAATGCAGGTGATGGAATACTATGAAAACTATTTAATAGTCAGAAGCAATAAACCAGATTTACCTATTGCACATAAATAGTTCTTAAAAACATAACATTGATTAAAAAAAGAAATATTTGATTTATCACTCAGTTTTACTTATGAAAATTCAAATAAACACACAGACAATACTATATATCTTCAAAGCTACACCAATATCTAAATAAACATATTCAAGAAGACTGGAAAGCTTCTTTATTAAATACAACAGAGTTAGCATCTAGGAGGTGAAATGGCACTGTAAGTGGAGATGAAAGAGAGAATAATAATGGAATAAAGTAAAAGAGGAGCCTAAAACATACTAAAGCATGTCATTAACCAAAGTGTGTAATCAAACTCCTTTCTGTCAGCTGAGCCAAACACACACACACAGTACACAATCATTCTTTGGGCTTGTTTTTAAACTACCTATAAATCTATTGAACGCTCTGATCTTACAGCCTTCGTTTTATCATCTTAACCATAAAGCTATCAGAGGAGACTGTTAAAGGTTTTGCTGAAAAGAAGGAAGAATATGAAATACTGTTGCATTATCAAAAGGCGTGGTTTAAGTTAACTATATCCTTAAAAAGTTACTGTTATTGACATGACTGACTTGTTCTCACTAAGTTAGCTTGATATATAACAGTAATTGCCAAATTATTCTCCAAATTCCCACAAAATGTATACTTCATGGCTATCTGCTAGAACTGTTTCAGGTGTTTTACATTGAGCTAGATTCCTAGTATTCCTTTTTGAAAATGAGGTCATATTTTTCCCAGCATTACCCTTCTTGTGCCTCTCTCATTCTCCCCCAATTCTCAAAGATAATGACAAAAATAATAATCTTAAAATAATAAACCTAAGAGAAAAGCTGCAAGTTCCATAAGGACTAAAGGATGTAATCCATCCAGGCTTTGATAGTTAAATGCCTCTAAAGTAGCATTGTGACATTTTACTAGCTCATTAATATTTGGTGTATTTTAACACTAAGGTATTGATTATTCACTATAGGACACAGCCTTTGTAAAGGGCAGCACTGATTTAGAACTATACATAAAGATATAAACATAACATGGAGAAAGAAGTAGCAGGGGAACATAGAAACTATGGATTCGATATTCAGCTATGTTTAAAAGGGATTACCTTTTTCATGTAATGGATAAGAACCAGTATGTGAATTCTAGTCCCAAATTATCCACTAATGACCTTCCTCTGTAATATGACACATTATTTGTCAGGATTAAATGAGATAATGGATATGAAATATCTCTGTAAACTGCACTAAAAAATAAATGGATATTATAGCTTGTATTTCTGAAATTGTGTCCAGAGAAATGGAAGGTCGTACTAGCTAAAAAGTTTTTGGTTGTCTTTAAGAAGCCACCCAATTCAAATTGGCCTAAGCCATAAAAGGAATTCATTAACTCAATGTCTGACAAGCCTAGAGGAAGACTGGATGCAGGGGCTCCAACAGTGTAGGCCGGACCCACTTCCCCTCCCTCTGTATTTCAGATCCAGCTCCTCACTCAACACGCTCTCTACCATCATGGTTGCAAAACGGCTACCAATAGCATCTGAGACTATGTGCTTCCTGGTACAAATCTGAAGAAATTAGGCCTGCAACCCTGAGAGTTCAATTAAAATCCCTGAGATTAAGTGTCTTTGACTCTGCGTAGCCCAATATGAGACATGCGCCCATCTGCTAACTCATCACTGTGGCCAGGGACATTGGCGTATGCTGATTGGCGTAAGCTAATCAGAATGGCCAGAGCAGTTGCCTTGAATAACTGTAGATGGCAGTCTTCACATAGTTCCAAGAAGTGGTTGCTGCAATGCCAATCAGTGCAAGGGGACTACCATGAGTATCCGGACTCCTGGAAGTCCTTTGAGCTGTGAATAGCGCAGCCAGCCTCATTCATTGCCAGCCAAATCTGCATGAAAAATCCTAGACTTCATCTGTTAATAATCATTAATCCCTGAATCTCCATCACCAAATTCTTGATGCCATCCAACCTTGGTTTCTGAACCCAGTAACTCAAAAAGTCACCTAGGAGGCGAGGCAAGATGGCGGACTGGTGAGCTGTATGTTTTAGTTACTCCTCCAGGAAAGTAGGTAGAAAGCCAGGAACTGCGTGGACTGGACACCACAGAGCAATCTGACTTTGGGCATACTTCATACAACACTCATGAAAACGTGGAACTGCGGAGATCAGCGAAATCTGTAAGTTTTTGTGGCCAGGGGACCCGCACCCCTCCCTGCCAGGCTCAGACCCGTGGGAGGAGGGGCTGTCAGCTCCCGGAAGGAGAAGGGAGAACTGCAGTGGCAGCCCTTATCAGAAACTCATTCTACTGATCCAAACTCCAACCATAGATAGACTGAGACCAGACACCAGAGAATCTGAGAGCAGCCAGCCCAGCAGAGAGGAGACAGGCATAGAGAAAAAAAAAACAACACGAAAAACTCCAAAATAAAAGTGGAGGATTTTTGGAGTTCTGGTGAACATAGAAAGGAGAAGGGCAGAGCACAGGCCCTCAGGCTCATATGCAAATCTCGAAGAAAAGCTGATCTCTCTGCCCTGTGGAACTTTCCTTAATGGCCCTAATTGCTTTGTCTCTTAGCATTTCAATAACCCATTAGATCTCGGAGGAGGGCCCCTTTTTTTTTTTTTTTTAAACCTTTTTTCTTTTTGTAAAACAATTACTCTAAGAAGCCCAATACAGAAAGCTTCAAAGACTTGCAATTTGGGCAGGTCAAGACAAGAGCAGAACTAAGAGAGCTCTGAGACAAAAGGCAATAATCCAGTGGCTGAGAAATTTCACTAAACACCACAACTTCCCAAGAAAAGGGGGGTGTCCGCTCCCAGCCATCCTGGTGGACAGGAAACCTCCTGCCCATCGCCAGCCCCATAACCCAGAGCTGCCCCACACAACCCAGTGTGACGGAAGTGCTTCAAATAACAGGCACACTCCACAAAACTGGGCGTGGACATTAGCCTTCCCTGCAACCTCAGCTGATTGTCCCAGAGTTAGGAAGGTGGAGCAGTGTGAATTAACAAAGCCCCATTCAGCTATCATTTCAGCAGACTGGGGCCTCCCTACACAGCCCAGCAGCCCAGAACTGCCCTGGGGGGATGGCACTCACCTGTGACATAGCACAGTCATCCCTCAACAGAGGACCAGGGGGTGCACAGCCTGGAAGAGGGACCCACTTACAAGTCTCAGGAGCCATACGCCAATACCAAGGACTTGTGGGTCAGTGGCAGAGACAAACTGTGGAAGGACTGAACTGAAGGATTAGACTATTGCAGCAGCTTTAAAATTCCAGGATCACCAGGGAGATTTGATTGTTAGAGCCACCCCCCCTCCCTGACTGCCCAGAAACACGCCCCATATACAGGGCGGACAACACCAACTACACACGCAAGTTTGGTACACCAATTGGACCCCACAAGACTCACTCCCCCACTCACCACAAAGGCAAAGCGGGGGAGAACTGGCTCGTGGACACCACCTGCTGGTTAGTTAGAGAAAGTGTACTCCACGAAGCTGTAGATCTGACAAATTAGAGATAAGGACTTCAATTGGTCTACACATCCTAAAAGAACCCTATCAAGTTCAGCAAATGCCAAGTGGCCAAAAACAACAGAAAATTATAAAGCATATGAAAAAACCAGATGATATGGATAACCCAAGCCCAAGCAACCAAATCAAAAGGTCAGAAGAGACACAGCACCTGGAGCAGCTACTCAAAGAACTAAAGATGAACAATGAGACCATAGTACAGAATACAAAGGATATCAAGAAGACCTTAGAAGAGCATAAAGAAGACATTGCAAGACTAAATAAAAAAATAGATGATCTTATGGAAATTAAAGAAACTGTTGACCAAATTAAAAAGATTCTGGACACTCATAGTACAAGACTAGAGGAAGTTGAACAACGAATCAGTGACCTGGAAGATGACAGAATGGAAAATGAAAGCATAAAAGAAAGAATGGGGAAAAAAATTGAAAAAATCGAAACAGACCTCAGGGATATGATAGATAATATAAAACGTCCTAATATAAGACTCATTGGCGTTCCAGAAGGGGAAGAAAAGGGTAAAGGTCTAGGAAGAGTATTCAAAGAAATTGTTGGGGAAAACTTCCCAAATCTTCTAAACAACATAAATACACAAATCATAAATGCTCAGCGAACTCCAAATAGAATAAATCCAAATAAACCCACTCCGAGACATATTCTGATCACACTGTCAAACACAGAAGAGAAGGAGCAAGTTCTGAAAGCAGCAAGAGAAAAGCAATTCACCACATACAAAGGAAACAGCATAAGACTAAGTAGTGACTACTCAGCAGCCACCTATGGAGGCAAGAAGGCTAGTGGCATGATATATTTAAAATTCTGAGTGAGAAAATTTCCAACCAAGAATACATTATCCAGCAAAGCTCTCCTTCAAATTTGAGGGAGAGCTTAAATTTTTCACAGACAAACAAATGCTGACAGAATTTGCTAACAAGAGACCTGCCCTACTGGAGATACTAAAGGGAGCCCTACAGACAGAGACAACAAAGAAGGACAGAGAGACCCTGGAGAAAGGTTCAGTACTAAAGAGATTCAGTATGGGTACAATAAAGGATATTAATAGAGAGAGGGGAAAAATATATTTGACAAACATAAACTAAAGGATAAGATGGCTGATTCAAGAAATCCCTTCACGGTTATAACATTGAATGTAAATGGATTAAACTCCCCAATTAAAACATATAGATTCACAGAATGGATCAAAAAAAAATGAACCAACAATATGTTGCATACAAGAGACTCATCTTAGACACAGGGACACAAAGAAATTGAAAGTGAAAGGGATGGAAAAAATATTTCATGCAAGCTACAGCCAAAAGAAGCAGGTGTAGCAATATAATCTCAGATAAAATAGACTTAAATGCAGGGATGTTTTGAGAGACAAAGAAGGCCACTACATACTAATAAAAGGGGCAATTCAAGCAAGAAGAAATAACAATCGTAAATGTCTATGCACCCAATCAAGGTTCCACAAAATACATGAGAGAAACACTGGCAAAACTAAAGGAAGCAATTGATGTTTCCACATAAATTGTGAGAGACTTCAACACATCACTCTCTCCTGTAGATAAATCAACCCAGACAGAGGACCAATAAGGAAATTGAAAACCTAAAACAATCTGATAAATGAATTAGATTTAACAGACATATACAGAACATTACATCCCAAATCACCAGGATACATACTTTTCTAGTGCTCATGGAACTTTCTCCAGAATAGATCATATGCTGGGACATAAAACAAGCCTCAATAAATTTAAAAGATTGAAATTATTCAAAGCACATTCTCTGACCACAATGGAATACAATTAGAAGTCAATAACCATCAGAAACTTAGAAAATTCACAAATACCTGGAGGTTAAACAACACACTCCTAACAATCAGTGGGTTAAGAAGAAATAGCAAGAGAAATTGCTAAATATATAGAGACGAAATGAAAATGAGAACACAACAATACCAAAACCTATGGATGCAGCAAAGCAGTGGTAAGGGGGAAATTTATAGCACTAAACGCATATATTAAAAAGGAAGAAAGAGCCAAAATCAAAGAACTAATGGATCAACTGAAGAAGCTAGAAAATGAACAGCAAACCAATCCTAAACCAAGTAGAAGAAAAGAAATAACAAGGATTAAAGACAGAAATAAATGACATAGAGAACAAAAAAACAATAGAGAGGATAAATATCACCAAAAGTTGGCTCTTTGAGAAGATCAACAAGATTGACAAGCCCCTAGCTAGACTGACAAAATCAAAAAGAGAGAAGACCCATATAAACAAAATAATGAATGAAAAAGGTGACATAACTGCAGATCCTGAAGAAATTAAAAAAATTATAAGAGGATATTATGAACAACTGTATGGCAACAAACTGGATAATGTAGAAGAAATGGACAATTTCCTGGAAACATATGAACAACCTAGACTGACCAGAGAAGAAATAGAAGACCTCAACCAACCCATCACAAGCAAAGAGATCCAATCAGTCATCAAAAATCTTCCCACAAATAAATGCCCAGGGCCAGATGGCTTCACAGGGGAATTCTACCAAACTTTCCAGAAAGAACTGACACCAATCTTACTCAAACTCTTTCAAAACCATTGAAGAAAATGGAAACACTACCTAACTCATTTTATGAAGCTAACATCAATCTAATACCAAAACCAGGCAAAGATGCTACAAAAAGGAAAACTACCGGCCAATCTCCCTAATGAATATAGATGCAAAAATCCTCAACAAAATACTTGCAAATCGAATCCAAGACACATTAAAAAAATCATACACCATGACCAAGTGGGGTTCATTCCAGGCATGCAAGGATGGTTCAACATAAGAAAATCAATCAATGTATTACAACACATTAACAAGTCAAAAGGGAAAAATCAATTGATCATCTCAATAGATGCTGAAAAAGCATTTGACAAAATCCAACACCCCTTTTTGATAAAAACACTTCAAAAGGTAGGAATTGAAGGAAACTTCCTCAACATGATAAAGAGCATATATGAAAAACCCACAGCCAGCATAGTACCCAATGGTGAGAGACTGAAAGCCTTCCCTCTAAGATCAGGAACAAGACAAGGATGCCCACTGTCACCACTGTTATTCAACATTGTGCTGGAAGTGCTAGCCAGGGCAATCCGGCAAGACAAAGAAATAAAAGGCATCCAAATTGGAAAAGGAGAAGTAAAACTGTCATTGTTTGCAGATGATATTATCTTATATCTAGAAAACCCTGAGAAATCGACGATACAGCTACTAGAGCTAATAAACAAATTTAGCAAAGTAGCGGGATACAAGATTAATGCACATAAGTCAGTAATGTTTCTATATGCTAGAAATGAACAAACTGAAGAGACACTCAAGAAAAAGATACCATTTTCAATAGCAACTAAAAAAAATCAAGTACCTAGGAATAAACTTAACCAAAGATGTAAAGACCTATACAAAGAAAACTACATAACTCTACTAAAAGAAATAGAAGGGGACCTTAAAAGATGGAAAAATATTCCATGTTCATGGATAGGAAGACTAAATGTCATTAAGATGTCAATTCTACCCAAACTCATCTACAGATTCAATGCAATCCCAATCAAACTTCCAACAACCTACTTTGCAGACTTGGAAAGCTAGTTATCAAATTTATATGAAAGGGAAGATGCCTCGAATTGCTAAAGACACTCTAAAAAAGAAAAACGAAGTGGGAGGACTTACACTCCCTGACTTTGAAGCTTATTATAAAGCCACAGTTGCCAAAACAGCATGGTACTGGCACAAAGATAGACATATAGATCAATGGAATCGAATTGAGAATTCAGAGTTCGACCCCCAGATCTATGGCTGACTGATCTTTGATAAGGCCCCAAAGTCACTGAACTGGGTCATAATGGTCTTTTCAACAAATGGGGCTGGGAGAGTTGGATATCCATATCCAAAAGAATGAAAGAGGACCCCTACCTCACCCCCTACACAAAAATTAACTCAAAATGGACCAAAGATCTCAATATAAAAGAAAGTACCATAAAACTCCGAGAAGATAATGTAGGAAAACATCTTCAAGACCTTGTATTAGGTGGCCACTTCCTAGACTTTACACCCAAAGCACAAGCAACAAAAGAGAAAATAGATAAATGGGAACTCCTCAAGCTTAGAAGTTTCTGCACCTCAAAGGAATTTCTCAAAAAGGTAAAGAGGCAGCCAACTCAATGGGAAAAATTTTTGGAAACCATGTATCTGACAAAAGACTGATATCTTGCATATATAAAGAAATCCTACAACTCAATGACAATAGTACAGTCGGCCCAATTATAAAATGGGCAAAAGATATGAAAAGACAGTTCTCTGAAGAGGAAATACAAATGGCCAAGAAACACATGAAAAAATGTTCAGCTTCACTAGCTATTAGAGACATGCAAATTAAGACCACAATGAGATACCATCTAACACCGGTTAGAATGGCTGCCATTAAACAAACAGGAAACTACAAATGCTGGAGGGGATGTGGAGAAATTGGAACTCTTATTCATTGTTGGTGGGACTGTATAATGGTTCAGCCACTCTGGAAGTCAGTCTGGCAGTTCCTTAGGAAACTAGATATAGAGTTACCATTCGATCCAGCGATTGCACTTCTCGGTATATACCCGGAAGATCGGAAAGCAGTGACACGAACAGATATCTGCACGCCAATGTTCATAGCAGCATTATTCACAATTGCCAAGAGATGGAAACAACCCAAATGTCCTTTAACAGATGAGTGGATAAATAAAATGTGGTATATACACACGATGGAATACTACGCGGCAGTAAGAAGGAACGATCTTCTGAAACATATGACAACATGGATGAACCTTGAAGACATAATGCTGAGCGAAATAAGCCAGGCACAAAAAGAGAAATATTATATGCTACCACTAATGTGAACTTTGAAAAATGTAAAACAAATGGTTTATAATGTAGAATGTAGGGGAACTAGCAATAGAAAGCAATTAAGGAAGGGGGAACAATAATCCAAGAAGAACAGATAAGCTATTTAACATTCTGGGGATGTCCAGGAATGACTATGGTCTGTTAATTTCTGATGGATATAGTAGCAACAAGTTCACAGAAATGTTGCTATATTAGGTAACTTTCTTGGGGTAAAGTAGGAACATGTTGGAAGTTAAGCAGTTATCTTAGGTTAGTTGTCTTTTTCTCACTCCCTTGTTATGGCTCTTTGAAATGTTCTTTTATTGTATGTTGTTTCTTTTTAACTTTTTTTTCATACAGTTGATTTAAAAAAGAAAGGAAAGTTAAAAAAAAAAAAGAAAAACAAGGAAAAAAAGATGTAGTGCCCCCTTGAGGAGCCTGTGGAGAATGCAGGGGTATTGGCCTACCCCACCTCGATGGTTGCTAACATAACCACAGACATAGGGGACTGGTGGTTTGATGGGTTGAGCCCTCTACCATAGGTTTTACCCTTGGGAAGACGGTTGCTGTAAAGAAGAGGCTAGGCCTCCCTATATTTGTGCCTAAGAGCCTCCTCCCGAATGCCTCTGTGTTGCTCAGATGTGGCTCTCTCTCTCTAGCTAAGCCAACTTGAAAGGTGAAATCACTGCCCTCCCCACTACGTGGGATCAGACACCCAGGGGAGTGAATCTCCCTGGCAACGTGGAATATGACTCCCGGGGAGGAATGTAGACCTGGCATCGTGGGACGGAGAACATCTTCTTGACCAAAAGGGGGATGTGAAAGGAAATGAAATAAGCTTCAGTGGCAGAGAGATTCCAAAAGCTGCCGAGAGGTCACTCTGGTGGGCACTCTTACGCACACTTTAGACAAACCCTTTTTAGGTTCTAAAGAATTGGGGTTAGCTGGTGGTGGATACCTGAAACTATCAAACTACAACCCAGAACCCATGAATCTCGAAGACAGTTGTATAAAAATGTAGCTTATGAGGGGTGACAATGGGATTGGGAAAGCCCATAAGGACCACACTCCACTTTGTCTAGTTTATGGATGGATGAGTAGAAAATAGGGGAAGGAAACAAACAGACAAAGGTACCCAGTGTTCTTTTTTACTTCAATTGCTCTTTTTCACTCTAATTATTATTCTTGTTATTTTTGTGTGTGTGCTAATGAAGGTGTCAGGGATTGATTTAGGTGATGAATGTTCAACTATGTAATGGTACTGTGAACAATCGAAAGTGCAATTTGTTTTGTATGACTGTGTGGTATGTGAATATATCTCAATAAAATGAAGATAAAAAAAAAAAAAGAGGATAATATGAACAACTGTATGCCGGTAAACTGTATAAAGTAGAGGAGATGGGCAATTTCCTGGAAACATATGAACAACCTGGACTGACCAGAGGGGAGACAGAGGACCTCGGCCAGCCAGTCGCGGGTGGGGGGATCCAATCAGTCATCAAAAAGCTTCCTGCAAATAGATGCCCAGGGCCAGATGGCTTCACAGGGGAATTCTACCAAACTTCCCAAAAAGAACTTAAACTCTTTCAAAACATTGAAGAAAATGGAACACTACCTAACTCATTTTATGAAGCTAACATCAATCTAATACCAAAACCAGGCAAAGATGCTACAAAAAAGGAAAACTACTGGCCAATCTCCCTAATGAATATAGATGCAAAAATTCTCAACAAAATACTTTTTTACTTTAATTGTTCTTTTTCACTTTAATTTTTATTCTTATTATTTTTGTGTGTGTGGTAATGAAAATGTCAAAAATTAATTTTGGTGATGAATGCACAACTATATAATGGTACTATAAACGATTGAATGTATGCTTTGTTTTGTATGACTGCATGGTATGTGAATATATCTCAATAAAAATGAATTAAAAAAAAAAAAGTCACCTACATTCGCTTTCTGTATATACCTTGTATTGCATAAGAAGGAAAGAACCAAAACTGTGGAACTGTAACCCATAACAATTTTTGAAATTACCTATGTGAGTGCTTGTTGAGCTGTACATTGAGAGATGGCATCTTTCTGTATGTATGTTTTATTTTACAGTAATGGAAATGGCTGAGGTTGTAGAACTGTGATCCATGACATTCTTTGAAATTTGCTCTCTACTTGTGAAATCGTACTTTGAAAGTTATCACTGTTATGTATATATGTTAAAGTTCACAATAAAAAAAAATTGGAAAAAAAAAGTCATCTACATTCATGGTTTCTATTTCCTAAGCCCCTTTTCCTTATCACCTTACTAGTGAGGCTTTCTCCTGACATTCCAGTGAAACTTTTCTAGCAAATGTTACATACTTTTCTCAGTCCTAATCCCCACATGGCCATTGAGAGTCATGTGACTTCACTGAAGGCTCCTTCTTTTCTCCCTCTTTTGGAGTCTTGGATCAAAATCATAATTTTCCTCCTTCCCTCTGGCTCTCTTGGGTCTCCTCTACTAATTTCTTTGATTTGACCAATAAATGCTGGTGTGTTTCTGGCTTCTCTTCATGCTCCTAATCTCTTATTATTCCAAACTCTCACTCCTGGGACTTGAAGTACCACCTCCGAGCACATGGATCTGTCCCCAACCCTCTCACATATCCAACTTCCTACAAAGCATCTCTAAGTCAATGAGTATAGAGCTCTCAAATCCAAACACTCATAACAAAGTTCTTTCATTATTATTAGTTTATCTACCTCTGAATAAAAACACAAAAACATGCTGCTATCTGGGTAAATGGTACCCCTAAAGTACACAGCCACCCAATGCAGAAACCTCAGTATGACCCTCAACTCCTCCCTCTCCTTCGCCCCCCACATCAGTTAGGGACCTGGTTTTTTCTTTAACATTCTTACACATGCTCTCTGGTGTGTCACCAGCGTATGCCCTAATTATCCTCCTGGACTATGGCACGATCCCCTCAAGTGGCCTTTCTGCTTCCAATTTGTGCATCTACACAGCTCATGCAGAGAACATGAAAATATGAAAAATATAATAATATAACTTCCCAATTAAAGCCCTTTCCTGGTCTCCCATTGCATATCTGATAAATTCTAAACTCCTCTGCCTAAAGGGGATGCTCTGTTATGTAATGAATAGCATCCTCGACAACTTCATTTAAATCAGTATGTGTGATAAAGTGTTATCAAGGGTGTGTTAGTTCTTCCTTAATCTTGTATCTACCCCTGGCATTACATCTCTATGACAGGAACTGCCATTACATCATTACTGCTAATATTGCTTTAGGAAGTAGGTTCTCATCATAGCCCCATTTTGTAGATAATGAAACTGAGGGTCACAGAAGTTAAGTAGCTTGCTGAAGATCACACAACTAGCAGAGCAGGCAAACAAATTAACTATGGTACTCTAATTCAGTAGTCCACTTTTTAAACCATCCACCCAAGGGTGTATATATTTCTCAATCTGGGCTTTGTTAACCTGTCCAGAGATAGATTTCATTACATTGAATCGTTGTAGGTATACGTATTTTTCAAGAGGGAGGATCCATAGGCTTCATAAGATTCTCAAAGGAATCCATGACACAAACAAAATAGATGGAGAGGAGAGGAGAGGAGAGGGGAAAAAAAGCCTCCTGTAATTTACAGGGGCTGTGAAGTGACTTCTAAAAATTTTTCTTTGGAGACTTTGAAGAATTTTGGAATATTTTACATTACCAAAATCTGCTCATTTAAAATCATATCACATCGACGGATTTTTCCCTTTAGTAATTAAACTTACTTCCAATAGGATGCAGATGTGACAAAAGGGATGCTCTGTCTGGAGACCTGGGCGTGTCAGTCTCCAGGAATAAGGTCAGATGTGTGGTTGGACATACAAGTATGGAGCAACAAGTTCAACTTCAAGAAAGCACCCAAATAAAACGAACTGAAGCCTGAACCATAAAGGAGTCCCTCAGATTACACTGGTGCCGAAGCCCAGTGATTTGCATGGAAGGCTGAATCCATTCAGATTCTCCCAGGTACATGTTTCCTCCATTGAGCTGGTATTTTCCTCCAGGTCTGAATATATGCAAAGTGCCCTGCTTGCTTTGATTAACGACTCTTCCCATAAAGCCAGTCTTGTTGATGACACAACAAAGCTCCTCTGTCCCTACGTGTTAAGAGTACAGCGGGACCATTAGCTGTTGGCAGCTATCCCAAAACTGTTCTGAAGATGTAGAGGAATTCTAATGAAATGTAAAGCATTCATCAAAATGAACACAATAGATTTTTCAAAGCTCATGCTCAGTACTTTCACTTAACACTGTCCCTGGTTAGGAGACAGCATTTTCCATGCAAGGAAAAATAAATATTTTGGATTGTCTTCTTTATCTTTTCTGTATTTTCTAAATTTTAATTTAGGAACATGCGCTATTGTTATAAGGAGAAAACAATCTGTAGACATTCTTTTTTTCCCCCCCCTCAAAGGCATGTATTTTTGTGGTTCCCAAAGGTGGTTTGTTATCAGAATCAACAGGAAAGCATCATTAAAATGCAGATCTTCTGAATCAGAAGCTCAAATTCTCCCTTACTGGAATAGTAATTCCTGATTGGTCTAAGGAAAGCCTGGGTTCAAGTGTGGGCATGTGACTTCCGTAGTACAAACAGGTTTGATCCCAGGACTCTTGCTCAGGATAGAAAATCAGAAGCCCTTTTTATTATACCAGAAATGAAGAAGGAAGCCCATCATTCTAATGACTATGGCAGCCATCTTAAACCCATGAGGAAAGCCAGAGAAAAATGACACCATGGTAGCCAGAGTAGGGAGACAGAAAAAACCTGAATCCTTGATGCAAAATCAACCACCCATGGAGTCTTTATTGCCTCCGGATGCTCAGGTACATGAAACAATAAATCTCCGTCATTGAAAAGGTCAACTGAAATTAGATTTTTCTATTCCTTGCAACATACAGTTCTAATTGATGCACAACTCCTTACAGTCCTTGGTTCCAGCTCCAACACAGTATATCAGCTGCTTTAATTTAGTCCAGAACTTGTTTTGAACAACCAGAATCAAGGTCTAATTTCCCTCAAGGCAATCAAGTAACATTTATTAAAAAAAAAGAATCCAATGCAGTAACTTAATGACTTTCTCCTCCCTGATGGTCATGGCCACAGGCCCTCCATAGTAAGCATAATAAGACCTGGCTTCAGTGTGCTACACCTCAAAAGCTGTCTCCAGGTTCTACCTCAGTGCTTCTCTCAGATATCCTAGTCTGGCTTTGTGGTCTCTAGTTCTGTCCTGTTGCCCTTGACCTGGACTCTGCCTCCCTACCCAGGCATTTTGGATTGACCTTTTATTGAGATAGTCTATATAATTTTTCAGTTCACTTCCACCTCAGAAGTTGGCTTTCAGATATGCTTTGTTTTCTCATTCATCTGCCATGAGCTAGTCCATCCCCCAGAACACTAGGGATGTGCACCTTCTGGTTTGATAGGCAGATGGACTGATCTGATCTGGAGATGTTGGGGAGGACAATAAATGGCAGGCATCCTCTCTCTTTATCAGTAAAATGAGATCATTGAGTTGGAGATTACTCTGAGGTCTCTTCCAGTTAAAAGATCTAAGAGGCTAGAAGGAACAGCTCTTACACGCGAAGTATTTATAAGCCCAATACTGAGATGGATCCTGAAGATTAGAGGACTCAATAATCAACATTTTCCAATAGCACTTTTCTGTCTAACAGTTAAACATTGTCAAGTCCACTCCCTTTTTGTTGGAAATATGATGTGTATTAATTCACATTTTCAGCTTTATTTTTCAGAATGTAGGACATATACCTCCTACTAATAAAAAAAAAAGTGTTTCTAAGATATAAAATCCCTATAATATCACTCGGCTGGCTAACCTCTATCAGTAGCCCCATCACCAACAGGAAAAAATATTTGCACATCATAAAAGACCACTGGAGATTTAACCATTCTCTAACTCTGCAGCCCCATCTTTTACTATGTCTGTCTTATGTCCTGATTTCCAATCTAACCAGACCACCAACAATTTCTAAATGTCACTATTTTAATTTGTCTGTGTCTTTGTGTTTTCTTTAACCAGAATCCCTTTACCCAGCTTCTCATCTGGTAGACATACTACTCATTCAAGACCCAGCTAAATTATCACCTCCTAATTAAAGACTTTCCTGATTTTTGTTGCTGCATCTTCTATGTAGAAGACAATGGAGGAGAGAGGGCAAAGAAGGGTTGGACGCCATTTAAAGCACAAGAGTGCCCCACTCATGCTGCCCAGCCAATGCTTTAGGCTCTGACCAGTCAGAGCAACAAATCCTCCTTTGCAGAGGAGTCAGTAAGCAGGGTGGACAGAGGGTAGATGCTTCTCCCCTGAGTATATCCCCACATTAGAATTGGGGCAGAAGTTCTTTCCCAGATTTATAGTACCTAACAACACTTACAGCTCTATATTATGCATGTGTATGTAATGTGTGTCATACAAGTCTATAGACCTCTAGCTTGAGTGTGAGATCCATGACAGCAGAAACAATATCTTACCCAAAGCACAGTGCCTGGTATACTGTGACTGCTCAGTGAATATTTTTAATAAGAGGGAATGAGGGACTGAATAAATGAATATTTGCCTTTAACCTTAGCCAAAGAATACCAGGTGTTGGTGAAAAAGTGGAACAAATGAACTGTCATCATTATTGGTGGAAGTGTTAACTGGAACAGTCATTTTGGAAAACTATTTGGCAGTGTCTCCTAAAAGTAAGCATACAACTAGGATCCAGTAATTCCACTCCTGAGTATATAAGAGAAATAAATGCATATGTCCACCAGAAGACTCATACAAGAATGCTCCTATCAACTTTATTCAAAATAGAAAACATTTGGAAATAACCCAGTTGTCTGTCAACAGAGTGAACAAATAATAGCATAATATGAGTAGCAGAACATTACTCAGCATTAAAAAGAAAAAGCTATTGCTACCCAGAACAACATAGATGAATCTTGCAGATACATTAAGGAGCGAAATAAGCCAGACACAAAACAAGTGCATACTGTTTCATTCCACTTATATGATGTTCAAGAACAGACAAAACTAATCTATGAAGACAGAAATCAGAATAATAGTTTCCTCCAAAGGGGGTGGGCAATACTGACATGGAAGAGGCAGGACAGATGTGTTGGGAATGCTATATTCTTGATCTAGGTGCACTTACATAGGTGTGTGTGTGTTTATACATATACATAAACATTACCACATATGTAAAAACACACACACAAACATTTATATATACACACCTATACTTACATACATACATATATAAAAATTCATGAAACGTTATGTTTAAAGATTTGCATATTGTATATATGTTGTATTTTTATAAAAACATTTTTACATGAGTCAAAGAAATTTTAGATTCATTCTATGTTTGGTTTACCATAAGAGAACACAGTGAAAAATTGTATAAGAAAAGAATCAAAAGGTCAGAGATGGGAGAAACAGAGCTCTCATTTTACCAATGAGTACACAGAGCCCAAAGAAATTAAATTACTTAAACAATGGTTAGTAGATAGTCTCAAAGCTAAGTCAATACGTTTTCATTATCCCATTATTCTCAGTCTACACAAATAAACTAAATAGTGGAAGTAAGTGAGGAATGGAGATGGCAGTGGAGTCTGAAAGAAACAAAAGGGGCTTTTTCTACTTCCCCATCCTCCTCACTGTCCCTTTCCCATTCCTTTCCCATTTTCCTGACAGGCTAATTATCCCTCACCTTCCTTGGTCTTCTTTCTATTCTCTCCTCCATTACCCATTCCAGCCAAACACAACTGTATCACAGTGGATCTCAGAGTGATCCTAAATAACAGAAGCCAAAAAGTAGGTAAGTATAAAGCATGTTTCTTTAAAAAATACATTAATATAGTTGTGTAATTATTTATATCATTCCTCATTTTCAAAAAGAATTTTAGTCAGTAAATTCTATCATCTTGTTTATCATCTTTAACAAGGCATGTAAACAAGATGATAAACAAAAATCAAAGAAGTTGGTGTGAAAAAGTCAGAACTGGAGGAATAGGATACTAGGGAAGAGGTCAGTGACTTAGGACGGGGCGATGTTTTCACTGTTGCTTGTAAAACTTTAGTATCAAAGTCATGAATTGCCACATAACATCCCTGCCCCACCCCCAGTGGCTTTTCCAGTGTAGAGGGATCCTGAAAAAGAAGAGATAGATCCAAAGATCTATTTCATTTACAGCAAACTAAGGGATAGAGGGAACTTCCTCTACTTGTATTGGCTGGCCCTGGATATACTTAAGAAATATGAAATGATGCCGGAAACCTAAACAGTAGAGTTGCTTCCAGGGTGCAGGTGAGCTACAGACAAGTTAAAGACAAAGCATGATCAAATCATACAGGTTAGCGGAACTCCTCCCTCCACACCAGCTCAGACACCTCGGGCAGAGTCTGCCATGTCACTCTGGCTGCCACATTTCTACCATGTTTATGAACTGATGCACAGAACACAAAATATATTAAAATTAGGTGATGGCATATAAACACTATAACAAATGCTAACTACACAGAAGCCAGGAAACGCACATTTTAAGTATTCTAGTTTTATTGCTCATTCATCTAAGAACCATATATATCACCAGGATCCTAGAAACCAACCAAGAAATTAAAAGTGTTACTCACTTCTAATGCAAGAATTAGAGTCATGGAAATTATAGTGGGGTCATTAATTGCCATCAATTATCTACTATTGTCTGAGCAACCTCAAATAGGACATCTTAGTTTAGTTTAGTGAAAACTAAGGTTTGCATTTTCGTTTTTCTTTATAACAGAGAACATGAAAAATATGTGAGGACTATGAAATCCTTGAATCTTACAAATATTCAAGAACTCTAGTCATTAAAGAATTTGTGGTCTGGTTGGGGCGGGAGGAGGCAAGCGTGTGGGCTGGATGAATCCTTAGAGTTCTTTTCAGCCTGGAACCGCTTCAAAGCAACTACTCTCTGGGTATGAGGCCATGATCCAGCCTTCTCACATTTGCACCTCTGAGCTCTTAATTTAAAAGTATGCTTGGAAAAGTTTATTTTCTATTATCGTGGTGGATAAAATTTAGGGTTCAGTAGACAGTTGGATGTTTCAACCCCAGCTCCACCACATATTAGTGATACAGTCATGGGCAAGTTACTTAAATTGTCTTAGCCTCAATCTCCTTGTCTATAAAAGGAATATAATAATATTACCCCTGTGAAAACACTGCTGTGAAGGTAAGTGATAGGAACTATAGTCATTGTTAACATCATTGTCTCCATTATCATATTCACTACACCATTACTTATGAAATACTGGGAAAATGTATAGGGAAAAATCTTACTTTTTTTTAAAAGCAAAATATCTCACCCCCAAGGAAACAGACAAGGGCCATTTGTAAATTGTTAGTGGCCAGTGTTTTGCTGAGCATCTAGGAGGACTCAAACCTCCAAAGAAACATCAAGGAAGGGTCTGTGCTGAAAGAGAACATAAAGCAAGTGCATCATAAAAATCAAGGAATTTCTGGTAAATAGTAAGAGGCTCAGACAAAAGAAATGGCATGACAAGCAGAGCGGGCTCAGGATTTTCTGAGCAAGGTCAGCAGAATTTAGACAGTGCAACAGGAAGAACCAGACCAAACCAGAATAAAGTCTACTTGCTTGGGCTCAGTGTCTAAAGGTCCTCTCCCCCTCCTCAGCCAGGAAGAACTTCAAGTTGATATCAGGACTTACTGCATATCTTTTGTAGTGTGTTGTTATAGCACTTTAAAGCTCATATATAGCCCGTGTAATATAGTTCTAATTTTAGAGTGTGGATTAGGTCATTCTTAACTAATCTTTTTATTGTTATAAGAATATCCCAAGATAAAGAATCTCTCTGAGCATGTTATAGACAATCTAGACCTGAGGTATTCATGGTCTTTTGTAGTTCCAGAGAGGGCAAAGCCAGGGAAACTACCATGTTCATGCTTTCAGACAATACATTGTAACACGAACTGCTTTATCCAGCTCTGAAATAAGGTGAATCCTATTTGTGACAACCAGATTAAAGTAATTCCTTAAGACATATATTATTTAAAACATCATCATGCATCACTTTCTGGAAGTCCCCAAATAGGTGGAAATCTCAGAAGTATTATCTATTTAACCAGCAATGAAGCTGGTTAAATACTAATAAGTTTTCCAAAAATAACAAAAAAATGACTTCTTCCTGGAGCTGCAGGGAATCATCTCTGTATCTTACTGAATAATCAGCTGAAAGTTGAATTTCTGAAGAAACATTGGGCCTAATCAATGGCTTATAGAAATCAACATCACAAGATGCTCTTGTGGTCCATGGAGCAGGCAATCTCTACCATGCAGATGTTCAGGGTGCCCTAAATAAAACCAGGCACTTCCCAAGCCCCTTTCTCCAAACTCCTCTTACAACTCTGCTGCAGATACCACTTTTAAACCAGTCTCTCACTAATTGGTCCTTTAACAGCAAAGAGTGAGTGATGGCAGCAACAACGATAATACTAGCTGACACTTAATGAATGCTTCTTACGTGCCAAATACTATTATAAGTGTTTTATTCTACACCCAAACATTTAATTTTCCCATAACCCCATAAAATAGGTATTATCATTATAATACATATTTTGCAGATGTGGTAGCTGAGGCATAGAAGAGCTAAATAACATACCCAAGGCCACATAGCTATAAAGGACAAGGCAAGGATTTAAAATTGAGCTGTTTGACTCTAGATTCCATATTCTCAACCACTGCCTTCTACTGCCTCTCGGAAAAGTGAACTGACCCGGTGGATGTCCATTTTCCTCAGGGTTCAGAGCCTCCTTTGAGCTCTAAGCTAGCCCAGCATTAAAAAGAGGAAGGGAAGAGTAGGAAAAGGGACAAAACAGCTCTCAGGAGAAACAGAATTGATTTAACAAGCAATCCTATAGTTTAATTTCTATACTTGCTAAATATAGCCCTTATTCCCTTAAAACTATTTTTTAAGAGAACAGAAAAAATTATAATGTGAGTAGAAAGGGGCAGAGAAAGGACCTGAGAGCAAGTAAACTGTTATCTGTAGATCATTGTACAAATGTAAGGTATTCTTAGCAGTATTTGAAGCCTATGAGAAATTCAATGATGCAATTTTTTTTATTTTTTAATAAATTTTTATTGAGATATATTCACATACCATGCAGTCATACAAAACAAAGCATACATTCAGTTGTTCACAGTACCATCATATAGTTGTGCATTCATCACCAAAATTAATTTTTGACGTTTTCATTATCACACACTCAAAAATAATAAGAATAAAAATTAAAGTGAAAAAAAAAGTAAAAAAGAACACTGGGTGCCTTTTTTTTTTTTTCTTCCCCCATTTTTCTACTCATCCATCCATAAACTAGACAAAGGGGGGTGTGGTCCATATGGCTTTCCCAATCACATTGTCAACCCTCATAAGCTACATTTTTATACAATCGTCTTCAAGATTCATGGGTTCTGAGTTGTAGTTTGATAGTTTCAAGTATTTACTGCTAGCTATTCCAATTCATTAGACCCTAAAAAGGGTTGTCTATATGGTGTATAAGAGTGCCCACCAGAGTGACTTCTCGGCTCCTTTTGGAATCTCTCTGCCACTGAAGCTGATTTCATTTCCTTTCACATCCCCCTTCTGGTCAAGAAGATGTTCTCCATCCTACGATGCTGGGTCTAGATTCCTTCCCGGGAGTCATATTCCACATTGCCAGGGAGATTCCCTCCCCTGGGTGTCTGATCCCATGTAGGGGGGAGAACAGTGATTTCACCTTTCAAGTTGGCTTAGCTAGAGAGAGAGGGTCACATCTGAGCAACAAAGAGGCATTCAGGAGGAGGCTCTTAGGCACAATTATAGGGAGGCCTAGCCTCTCCTTTGCAGCAACAGTCTTCCCAAGGGCAATCCTGTGGTAGAGAGCTCAGCCCATCAAACCACCAGTCCCCTATGTCTGCGAGCACATTAGCAACCATCGAGGTGGGGCAGGCCAGTACTCCTGCATTCTCCACCAGTTCCTCAAGGGGGCTCTGCATATTTTTTTCATTGTTTTTTTTTTTAATTAACTCTTTTTTTTTTAAATCAACTATATCAAAAAAAAATTAAAAGAAACATACAATATAAAAAAAACATTTCAAACAAACCATAACAACAGAGTAAGAAAAAGACAACTAACCACTTTACTTCCAACATGTTCCTACTCTACTCCAAGAAAATAACCTAATATACCAACATTTCTGTGAACTTGTTCCTATTATACCCATCAGAAATTAACAGACTGTAGCATTCCTGAGCATTCCCAGAATGTTAAATTTACCCACAATAGCTTATCTGTTATTATTGGGCTATCATTCCCCCCTCCTTAATTGCTCTCTATTGCTAGTTCCCCTACATTCTACATTATAAACCATTTGTTTTACATTTTTCAATGTTCACATTAGTGGTAGCATATAATAGTTCTCTTTCTGTGCCTGGCTTATTTCGCTCAGCATTATGTCTTCAAGGTTCATACATGTTGTCATATGTTTCACTACATCGTTCCTTCTTACAGCTGCATAGTATTCCATTGTGTGTATATACCACATTTTGTTTATCCACTCATCTGTTGAAGGACATTTGGGTTGTTTCCATCTCTTGGCAATTGTGAATAATGCTGCTATGAACATCGGTGTGCAGTCCGTGTCACTGCTTTCAGATCTTTGGGGTATATACCGAGAAGTGCAATTGCTGGATCGAAGGGTAACTCTGTATCTAGTTTTCTAAGGAACTGCCAGACTGACTTCCAGAGTGCCTGAACCATTATACAGTCCCACCAACAAAGAATAAGAGTTCCAATTTCTCCACATCCTCTCCAGCATTTGTAGTTTCCTGTTTGTTTAATGGCAGCCATTCTAATTGGTGTGAGATGGTATCTCATTGTGGTCTTAATTTGCATCTCTCTAATAGCTAGTGAAGCTGAACATTTTTCCATGTGTTTCTTGGCCATTTGTATTTCCTCTTCAGAGAACTGTCTTTTCATACATTTGCCCATTTTATAATTGGGCTGTCTGTGCTACTGTGATTGAGTTGTAGGATTTCTTTATATATGCAAGATATCAGTCTTTTGTCAGATACATGGTTTCCAAAAATTTTTTCCCATTGAGTTGGCTGCCTCTTCACCTTTTTAACAAATTCCTTGGAGGTACAGAAATTTCTAAGCTTGAGGAGTTCCCATTTATCTATTTTTTCTTTTGTTGCTTGTGCTTTGGGTGTAAAGTCTAGAAAGTGCCCGCCTAATACAAGGTCTTGAAGATGTTTCCCTACATTATCTTCTAGGAGTTTTATGATCCTGTCTTTTATATTGAGATCTTTGATCCACTTTGAGTTAATTTTTGTGTAGGATGTGAGGTAGGGGTCCTCTTTCATTCTTTTGGATATGGATATCCAACTCTCCCAGCCCCGTTTGTTGAAAAGACTGTTATTTCCCAGTTCAGTGGCTTTGGGGGCCTTATCAAAGATCACTCGACTGTAGATCTGGGGGTCTATCTCTGAATTCTCAATTCGATTCCATTGATCAGTATGTCTATCTTTGTGCCAGTAACATGCTGTTTTGACAACTGTGGCTCTATAATAAGCTTCAAAGTCAGGGAGTGTAAGTCCTCCCACTTCATTTTTCTTTTTAGAGTGTTTTTAGCAATTCGAGGCACCTTCCCTTTCCAAATAAATTTGATAGCTAGCTTTTCCAAGTCTGCAAAGTAGGTTGTTGGAATTTTGATTGGGATTGCATTGAACCTGTAGATGAGTTTGGGGAGAATTGACATCTTAATGACATTTAGCCTTCCTATCCATGAACATGGAATATTTTTCCATCTTTTAAGGTCCCCTTCTATTTCTTTTAGTAGAGTTATGTAGTTTTCTTTGTATAGGTCTTTTACATCTTTGGTGAAGTTTATTCCTAGGTATGTGATTTTTTTAGTTGCTATTGAAAATGGCATCTTTTTCTTGAATGTCTCTTCAATTTGTCCATTTCTAGCATATAGAAACATTACTGACTTAAGTGCATTAATCTCATATCCAGCTACTTTGCTAAATTTGTTTATTAGCTCTAGTAGCTGTATCGTCGATTACTCAGGGCTTTCAACATATAAGGTCATATCATCTGCAAACAATGACAGTTTTACTTTTTCCTTTCCAATTTGGATGCCTTTTATTTCTTTGTCTTGCTGGATTGCCTTGGCTAGCACTTCCAGCACAATGTTGAATAACAGTGGTGACAGTGGGCATCCTTGTCTTGTTCCTGATCTTAGAAGGAAGGCTTTCAGTCTCTCACCATTGAGTACTATGCTGGCTGTGGGTTTTTCATATATGCTCTTTATCATATTGAGGAAGTTTCCCTCAATTCCTACCTTTTGAAGTATTTTTATCAAAAAGGGATGTTGGATTTTGTTGAATGCTTTTTCAGCATCTATTGAGATAATCTTTTGATTTTTCTCTTTTGATTTGTTAATGTGTTGTAATACATTGATTTTCTTATGTTGAACCATCCTTGCATGCCTGGAATGAACCCCACTTGGTCATGGTGTATGATTTTTTTAATGTGTCTTTGGATTCGATTTGCAAGTATTTTGTTGAGAATTTTTGCATCTATATTCATTAGGAAGAGAGGCCTGTAGTTTTCCTTTTTTGTAGCTTCTTTGCCTAGTTTTGGTATTAGATTGATGTTAGCTTCATAAAATGAGTTAGGTAGTGTTCCATTTTCTTCAATGTTTTGAAAGAGTTTAAGTAAGATTGGTGTCAGTTCTTTTTAGAAAGTTTGGTAGAATTCCCCTGTAAAGCCATCTGGCCCTGGCATTTATTTGTTGGAAGATTTTTGATGACTGATTGGATCTCTTTGCTTGTGATGGGTTGGTTGAGGTCTTCTATTTCTTCTCTGGTCAGTCTAAGTTGTTCATATGTTTCCAGGAAATTGTCCATTTCCTCTACATTATCCAGTTTGTTGGTAGACAGTTGTTCATAGTATCTTCTTACAACTTTTTTAATTTCTTCGGGATCCGCAGTAATGTCACCTTTCTCATTCATTATTTTGTTTATATGAGTCTTCTCTCTTTGATTTTGTCAGTCTAGCTAGAGGCTTCTCAATTTTGTTGATCTTCTCAAAGAACCAACTTTTGGTGTTATTTATTCTCTCTATTGTTTCTTTGTTCTTTATGTCATTTATTTCTTCTTTAATCCTTGTTATTTCTTTTCTTCTATTTGGTTTAGGATTGATTTGCTGTTCATTTTCTAGCTTCTTCAGTTAATCCTTTGGTTCTTTGATTTTAGCTCTTTCTTCCTGTTTAATGTAGGCATTTAGTGCTATAAATTTCCCCCTCAGTACTGCTTTTGCTGCATCCCATAGGTTTTGGTACATTGTATTCTCATTTTCATTCATCTCTATATATTTAGCAATTTCTCTTGCTATTTCTTCTTTAACTCGCTGATTGTTTAGGAGTGTGTTGTTTAACATCCAGGTATTTGTGAATTTTCTAAGTCTCTGATGGTTATTGACTTCTAATTGTATTCCACTGTGGTCAGAAAATGTGCTTTAAATAACTTCAATTTTTTAAAATTTATTGAGGCCTGTTTTATGTCCCAGCATATGATCTCTTCTGGAGAAAGTTCCATGAGCACTAGAGAAGAATGTGTATCCTGGTGATTTGGGATGTAATGTTCTATATTTGTCTGTTAAATCTAATTCATTTATCAGATTGTTTAGGTTTTCAATTTCCTTATTGGCCTTCTGTCTGGTTGATCTATCTATAGGAGAGAGTGATGTGTTGAAGTCTCCCACAATTATTGTAGAAACATCAATTGCTTCCTTTAGTTTTGCCAGTGTTTGTCTCATGTATTTTGCAGCACCATGATTGGGTGCATAAACATTTATGATTGTTATTTCTTCTTGTTGAATTGCCCCTTTTATTAGTATGTAGTGGTCTTCTTTGTCTCTCCTAACATCCTTACATTTAAAGTCTATTTTATCTGAGATTAATATCGCGACTCCTGCTTTCTTTTGGCTGTAGCTTGCATGAAATATTTTTTCCATCCTTTCACTTTCAATTTCTTTGTGTCCTTGTGTCTAAGATGAGTCTCTTGTATGCAACATATTGATGGTTCATTTTTTTTAATCCATTCTGCCAATCGATATCTTTTGATTGGGGACTTTAATCCATTCACATTCAACATTATTACTGTGAAGGCATTTCTTGAATCAGCCATCTTATCCTTTGGCTTATGTTTGTCATATATATTTTTTCCCTCTCTCTATTAATGTCCTTTAACATACTCATACTGAATCTCTTTAGTACTGAAACTTTCTCCATGTCTCTTTCTCCTTTCTTTGTTTCTCTGTCGTTAGGGCTCCCTTTAGTATCTCAAGTAGGGCAGGTCTCTTGTTAGCAAATTCTCTCAGCATTTGTTTGTGAAAAATTTAAGCTCTCCCTCAAATTTGAAGGAGAGTTTTGCTGGATAAAGAATTCTTGGTTGGCAATTTTTCTCGCTCAGAATTTTAAATATATCATGCCACTGCCTTCTCACCTCCATGGTGGCTGCTAAGTAGTCACTACTTAATTTTATGCTGTTTCCTTTGTATGTGGTGAATTGCTGTTCTCTTGCTGCTTTCAGAACTTGCTCCTTCTCTTCAGTATTTGACAGTCTGATCAGAATATGTCTTGGAGTGGGTTTATTTGGATTTATTCTATTTGGAGTTCACTGGGCATTTATGATTTCTGTATTTATGTTGTTTAGAAGATTTGGGAAGTTTTCCCCAACAATTTCTTTGAATACTCTTTCTAGACCTTTAGCCTTCTCCTCCCCTTCTGGAATACCAATGAGTCTTATATTTGGACATTTTATCTATCATATCCCTGAGGTCCATTTTTATTTTTTTTATTTTTTTCCCCATTCTTTCTTTTGTTCTTTCATTTTCCGTTCTGTCATCCTCAAGGTCACTGATTTGCTGTTCAACTTCCTCTAGTCTTGTACTATGAGTATCCAGAATCTTTTTAATTTGGTCAACAGTTTCTTTTATTTCCATAAGATTGTCTATTTTTTTTATTTAGTCTTGCAATTTCTTCTTTATGTTCTTCTAGGTCTTCTTCATGTCCTTTATATCCTGTGCCATGTTTTTCTTCATATCTTTTATATCCTGTGCCATGCTCTTGTTGTTCATCTTTAGTTCTTTGATTAATTGCTCCAAGTACTGTGTCTTCTCTAATCTTCTGATTTGGGTGTTTGGGCTTGGGTTATCCATATCATCTGGTTTTCTCTTATGCTTTAAAATTTTCTGTTGTTTTTGGCCTCTTGGCATTTGCTTAACCTGATAGGGTTCTTTTAGGATATGTAGACTGGTTCAAACCCTTATCTCTAATTTGTCAGATCTACAGCTTTGTGGAGTACACTTTCTCTAACTAACCAGCAGTGGTGTCCGCAAGCCACCTATTCCCCTCAAGCCAGTTCTCCCCACTTTGTCTTTGCGGTGAGTGGGGGTGTGAGTTTTGTGGGGTCCAATTGGTGCATCAAGCTTGCATGTGTAGTTGGTGTTGCCTGCCCTGCATATGGGGCGTGTATCTGAGTGGTGAGGGAGTGAGGGCGGCTTTACTAATCAAATCTCCCAGGTGTTCTAGAGATTTTAAAGCTGTTGCAATAGTCTAATCCTTTAGTTCAGTCTTGCCACAGTTTGTCTCTGCCACTGACCCACAAGTCCTTGGTGTTGGCATATGGTCCTTGGGACTTGCGAGTGGGTCCCTCTTCCAAGCCATGCACTCCTAGGTCCTCTGCTGAGGCACAACTGTGCTACATCACAGGTGAATGCCATCCCCCAAGGGAGGTTCTGGGCTGCTGGGCCTTGTAGGGGCATTCCCAGTCTGCTGAAAGGATGGCTGAATGGGGTGTGTTAATTTCCCCTTTTTCACACAGCTCCACCTTCCCAGCTCTGGGACAACTAGCTGAGGGTGCGGGAAAGGCTAGTGTCCATGCCTGATGTTGTGATGTGTGCGTGTGTTGTTGGAAACACTTCCCATTACACTGGGTTGTTTGGGGCAGCTCTGGGCTGTGGCACTGGTGCCATGCAGGAATGTTCCCAGCCCACCAGGAAGATGGCTGTAAGGGGACGCCCCCCTTTTCTTGGGAAATTGTGGTGTTTAGCAAATTTTCTCAGCCACTGGACTTATTGCTTTGTGTCTCAGAGCTCTCTTAGCTCTGCTCTTGTCTGGGCCCAAATTGCAAGTCTTTGAGGCTTTCTGTAATGGGCTTCTCCGAGTAATTGTTTTAGAAAAAGAGAAAAAGATGAAAAAAAAAAAAAAAAGGCCCTCCTTCTAGATCTAGTGGGCTATTGAAATGCTAAGAGACAAGGAGATTAGGATAATTAAGGAACAATCAAGAAAGCAGAGAAACTGGCTCTTCAGACAAGGAAACTCGCCCTCTGGATTTGCACATAAGCCTGACTCTGTTTGAGCCCTGCCCTTCTCCGTTCTATGTTCACCAGAGCCCCAAAAAGTCTCTGTCTTTATTTTTGTTTTTTTTTTATTTTTTTTGCTGTTTTTGCTAGCCCTATCTCCTCTCTGCCAGGCTGACAGTTCCCGGATTCTCCGGTTTCTGGTCTGTCTATCTGTGTTTGGAGTTAGGATCCTCAGTCTGAGTTTCCAATAAGAGCCACAACTGCAGTTCTCCCTCCTCGTTCCCAGCACCAATGGCCCCTCCTCCCATGGGACTGAGGCTGGCAGGGAGGGGCGCGGGTCCCCTGGCCACGAGAACGTACAGATTTTGCTGATCGCACCTGTTCCACATGTTCATGAGTGTTGTATGAAGTATGCCAAAGTCAAATTGCTCTCCGGTGTCCAGTCCATGCCATTTCTGGCTTTCTATCTACTGCCCTGGAGGAGTAACTAAAAGCTACACCTCACCACTCTGCCATCTTGCCCTGCTTTCCGATGCAATTTTGCCCAAAGACTAATTCACTGTGAGTCTGCAAAGGGCTTAGCCAATGTGTTAACTCTTTGCAGTTTCTTATAGTCTTTTATCATAGGAAAGATTATTTAATCCTCATGTGCCCCTATTATCAAGGGTCATTTTGGGAAATGAGGGAAAGTGTGAAGCAGATGGGGAAAGTGTGCTTAAAATGAAAGAATGAGAACTAAACCACTTATTCATTCAGTAAATATTTCTGGAGCACTTCCTATGTGCCAGGAACAAGTGCTGAGGATACAAGGAAGACTGAGATAGGCTACCAACCCATTAAGGAGATTCAAGACTAGTGCAGAAGTCAGCAAGCTTTTTCAGTAAAGAGCCAGATAGTAAATATTTTCAGCTTTCTGGGTCACGCAGTCTCTGTTGCAACACAAGCCCCTTTTGTTGTACCACAAAAGCAGCCATCGACAACACATAAATGAAAGAGCATGGCTGTGTTCCTATAAAACTTTATTTCAAAAAACAGGCAGCTGGTCAGGTGTGACTCACAGGCCATAGTTTGTAGACTCCTGTTCTAGTAAACACTTCAAGAAAAACTTACAGAAGAAACAATTTCTGTGTTGTTTCATGTTCAGGTCTGTATGTTGTCTTTATCCTTGACCAATTTTTTTCTGTATCAAAATTTTGGATTCCATTTAGTTCCTGGAGGGTTTTATAGCTAATGCCAGGGTCTTTTAGCAATGTGGTGAAGTAGCTGAGGAAAAGTCTGTAGCCAGTGGATTTTTTCCCCCTTAAAGGTGATTTCCCAGAAGAGTCTTTCTTTTTCTTTCAAGCCCAGGAAACTTATTTAGATATGTCTCAGAGATCCCAATATTAAAGTCTTTTCCTTTCAATAGGAGATTTTAGATCATTTATAATTATTGAAATGACAAGTGTATATGTCATACTATTTTTATTATGCTTTCTTTTTCTAGTTTTAATACCTTGTTCCCCATGTCATCTTTTTGTTTATGTTTGGTATTTCTTCTCATCTTTAGTGGCATACATACTTTTGTTTTACTAGTTACTAGAATTTATACAGTATCTGTTAATTCCTTACTATAAATAGTGATGAATTTAATATATTTTCTGTTTCCTTTCCTTTGTTCTCATATATCCACCATCCGATTTTAGTCAACTATTTTATTTTATTTTATAAATACCTTTGTTGTTCATTTATGTGGTGGTTTAGTAAGTTTTTTCTTGTTTTTTTCTTTTTTGCTGAGGTCATATTTGATCTCTTCCTGTAGTTTTACCATCTTTTCCCTGCACTTCTGTGTTTTTGTTTTATATTCTTGCTCCATTAAGGTGATAGGATAATTGAGTTTATTTAATTTATGGTGAGAAAATTGGTTGTGATGTTTATCTGTTTGATTGTAACCTTTTTTTTTCTGAAGAGCTGTCTTTCTCTGCCAAAGTTTTTTTGTAGTTTTCAATCATTTCTTCTGGTATATTCTTTATATTTATCCCATGCTGTATATATTTCATTGCTCATCATTGTAGGAGGAGAATGTTTTCTGTAACTACTATTTGTAAGAAGGTTGTATTGTATAGATTCCCTGTACCATGTGTACTTGAATAGGGTTTAGTTTTGTTTACGAATTTGTTTAGCCTTTCCAGTTCCCTCAGCTAATGAAGATAGATAATCACAGGGTTTTTCACAATGTAAAAACTCTTTCCTCCTCATTGCCACAGACATGGACTGCTTCCTGCAGATGTGGTTTGCCTGTGTGATTCTTTATTTGACCACATCTCCTTTGTTTCTTGAAAGGAATTCAGGATCAGAGGAGTTCCTACACAAGCCAGGTTTTAGATTTTTTTCACCTCAGGCTGTGATCCCACCTTCCAGAGGTGGGTTGTTTCTCTCTGTTTCCTAGATCTTTAACCATGGCAATTCTCTCTGTTTCTTGTGTTCCCCTTTGCCTGCCTTGGGCAGCCCTTCTACCAGTTTTGCAGTTTGGAACTTTTCCCTTATTTTTGCTAAAAATAGAGTTTTTGTCTATATTTTTCATTCTTTTGGTTTTATAGAGTTTCTAGGAAGCAAAGTTAGGAATGTTGGCTTTACCATGCTCAAAGCAGAAATCTGATTACTCAGAAATGTGAACACGTGTGAAACTGTAAGGTAGCTGACAGTGACCTAGGGTGACCAGGACAAGGACACAAAAACCAGAAAAAGAGCACCATATCTTCAGGTTAATGATTAGTAAATACCTGACTGTATAAGGGTGCACAACAACTTAATGGGAGGAAAACAAAAATGTAGTAGAGCATCTAGCCTACTAAGAAATAAATTACTCTTACCAAGCCTGAACATGTTCTGCAAAGACAGATAAGGAGATGGATATCATCACAAGAGCAAGATCATTTTTGCTGTAAAAGACTAGTGAGAACAGGAATTTTCTTTAGGAAAAGACACCGCACATCACACCAAGCTTAAGTGTAGAATCTGATCTTCCTTGTTCCTAGTATAATGTCAGAATAGTTTGAAGAACATGATGGAATGAAGTAAGTGTTTTGTTGTCGCTTATTTTATTACTTTATTACTTCAAATTTAACATATTTAAACACATATATGTTGAAAAACTTTTCCATAAGTTGGCCTAGATGCATAAATGTGATCATTTTCTTTTTTTTTTGCAGTGTCATATATATATTTGGGCAGTGTTCTTTTTTTCCCTTTTTGCCAATAGCTTGGTTTCCCCTCCTTCCAAAGTGGCACTCTACCCCAGCCTTGCCTACCCCACCAGGTGATCCATGCTTACAAGGTTTTTTTGTCTTTCACATTTTTCTTCTTATTCATATAATCCTTTTCTCACACACACTTACACATACACACCACCTTTGTGTTATTATATTTTACAAAAATAAGATTTCATTTAACATTCATTTCTGCATTTAGCATTTCTCACTCACCATTAACTTGTGTTAATTCCTAAGTCATCTTGAATAAGTCTAATTTGTCTTTTTAAATTTCTGCATAAGATTTTGTAGTGTAATTATATACCATAATTTATTCAGCCATCCCTTTACTGATGCACATCCACATACTGCCCAGATATTTTTGAACCACAATGTTGCAATAAACATTTTTACATATGTTTTAGGTATTAATGTTTTTATTTCTATAGGACAGATTTCTACAATTTGTAGTTGCTGGGTCCAAGGAAATATTTATTTTTTTCATTTTAATAGAAACTGCCAAATTGCTTTCTGAAAAGCCAGAAACACCTCATATTTCTGCCAGCATAGTATGAAACCCCCTTTTTCTCTACATGTCCTCAATAAATATTTAAATCAGATAGTCCTGATTTATATTATTTTCATTATAAGTCTTGGAATAATCTCCTGCTCTTCAGCAAAGTGGTGTTATGGAAGACATGGGTAGAGAAATTCAGAAAGAAAAGTTATATTGTCAGACACTCTGCTATATGGAGATTTGGTAGCATTTATTCAGTGACTACTTTTTCTGGCACTTACTATATGTGCAAAATTGTACTAGGCACTGAACAAATTAAAAAATATGTGTACTCATCAATGTTTATTTGAAGCCTAACAGAAGGACCTTCTAATAAAGTACTTTCTCTAACTGAAAAAGTACTTTTCTCTAACTGAAACCTCAAGTTAACTTGTAACCTGAGATGCTAGGACCCAAAAATTAAAGAAAAAAATTATAAAAAGGCATACTTTGGAGATATTGTATGTTCAGTTCTAGACCACTACAGTAAAGTGAATATCACAATAAGGCAAGTCACAGAAATTTTTTGGTTTCCCAGTGTATACAAAAGTTGTTCATACTATACTATCATCTATTAAGTGTGCAACAGGATTATGTCTAAAAAAAGTATGTGCATACCTTAATTAAAAATACTTTATTGCTAAAAAATGTTAACCACAAGCTGAGCCTTTAGTGAGTCATAAACTTTTTGCTGTTGGAGGGTCTTGCCTCAATTTTAAGGACTTCTAACTGATTAGAGTGGTGGTTGCTGAAAATTGAGGTGGCTGTGACAATTTCCTAAAATAAAACAACAATGGAGTTTGCAGCATCAATTGGCTGTTCCTTTCACAAAGATTCCTATGTAGCATGCTATGCTGTTTGATAGGATTTTACCCACAGAACTTCTTTCAAAATTGGAGTCTGTCCTTTCAAACCCTGCTGCTGCTTTATCAACTAAGTTTATGTAACATTCTAAATCCTTTGCTGTCATTTCAACAATGTTCATGGCATCTTCATCAGGAATAGGTTCCATCTCAAGAAACAACTTTCTTTGCTCATCTATAAGAAGCAACTCCTCCTTTATCATAGCAGTACAGCAATTCAGTCACATCTTCAGGCTCCACTTCTAATTCTCGTTCTCTTGCTATTTCCACATTTGTAGCTGTCCTTTCTCTACTGAAATCTTGCACCCCTCAAAGTCATCCATGAGGGTTGGAATCAACTTTTTCCGAACTTCTGTTAATATTGATATATTGAACTCCTCCCATGAATCATGGATGTTCTTAATGGCACCTAGAATGGTAAATCCTTTCCAGAAGATTTTCAATTTACTTAACTCAAATCCATCAGAGGAATCACTATCAATGGCAGCTATAGCCTTACAAAATTTATTTCTTAAATAATAAGACTTGAAAGTAGAAATGACTCCTTGACCCATGGACTGCAAAATGGATGTTGTGTTAGTAAGCATGAAAACAACACTAATTTCAAAGTACATCTCCATCAGAGCTCTTGAGTGATCAGGTGCATAGTCAGTGAGCAGTAATATTTGAAAAGAATCTTTTTTTCCGAGCAGGTCTCAACAATGGACTTAAAATATTCAGAACCAAGTTATAAACAGATGTGTGGTTATCCAAGCTTGTCATTTCACTAGGAGCACAGGCAGAATAGATTTAGCATAATTCATTTTTTTCTTTTTTTTTTCTTTCTTTATTTTTTTTTTTATTTAGCATAATTCTTAAAGGCCCTAGGATTCTCAGAATGTTAAAGAGCATTGGCATCAACTTGAAGTCACCAGCTATTGTAGCCCCTAACAAGAGAGTCAGCCTATCCTTTGAAGCTTTGAAGCCAGGCATTGACTTCCTCTCTAGTTATCAGACTCTTATGTGGCATTTTCTTCCAACAGAAGGCTGTTTCATCCACATTGCAAATCTGTTGTTTAGCATAGCAACCTTCATAATAATCTTAGCTAATTTTCTGGATAACATCAGGCTTGGTGTCTTTCCTTAAACATCATGAACCAACCTCTGCTAATTTCAAACTTTTCTTCTGCAGTTTCCTCACCTCTCTCAGACTTCATAGAATTGAAGAGAGTTAGGAGCTTGCTCTGTATTAGGCTTTTGTTTAAGGGAATGTTGTGGCTGGTTTGATCTTCTATCCTGACCACTAACACTTTCTCCATATCAGCAATAAGGCTGTTTCACTTTCTTATCATTCCTATGTTCACTGGTGTAGCATTTTTAAATTCCTTCAAGAACTTTTTCTTTGCATTCACAATTTGGCTAACTGTTTGATGTAAGAGGCCTAGCTTTTAGCCTATCTCAGCTTTTGTGATGCCTTCCTCACTAAGCTAATCATTTCTAGTTTTTTTTATTTAAAATCAGATGTGTGACTCTTCTTTTCACTCAAACACTTAGAGACCATTGTAGGGTTATTGATTGGCCTAATTTGTGTCTCAGGGAATAGAGTTCTAAGAGAGGAAGAGGGACAGGAGAACACCAATTGGTGGAGCAGTTAGAACACACAACATTTATTGATTAAGTTTACTGTCATATATGGGTATATTTGTGGCACCCCAAAATAATTACAATAGTGACATCAAAGATCACTGATCACAGATTACCATAGCAGATATTATAATAATGAAAAAGTTTGAGATACTGCAAGAATTACCAAAATGTGACACAGAGACATGAAGTGAGCACATAGTGTTGAAAAACTGGCACCAATAGACTCGATCAGTGCAGGGTTGCCACAACTGATCAATTTGTGAAAAATACAGTATCTGTGAAGCCCAATAAAGCAAAGCACAATAAAATGAGGTATAGATTCCAGATGGGAATAAACTAAAATGCACAATAATAAATTAAAGCACAATTCTCTATCGCAAAGACTTGGAATCTGTTTCTTTTTAATGTGTGATTTCATGAAACCTCAGTTTCAAATCTATAAAGTTGTTTTGATGATACTAACCACCCTTTAGGATTGTTTAGGAAATTATAAGAAATGATACATACAAAACACTTAGCATGGAATGATGCCATCAATAAAGTGATGTAGGAGAGCCCACAGAAAAATTTCCCCTCAGAAACAACTAACAAAAGGACACATCCCACTTTCCTGAATCTCCTGAGGATGATAGATCCTGGAGAAGGACTCCACAAATGCTGAATCAAATAAAAAGAAAAAATAAACACCAAAAAACAGGTAGGAGATTTACATCCTAGTCCTGCCAGTCTGGTCTTCTCCTCCTCACTAGGTTCCATGCAGCTTAGGAGTAGCACAGAGTCAGCACAGCCCTAGTCCCTCCTGCCACAGATGTGGACCATAAAACCACTCACAGCAGTGATTTAGAACTCCATGCATATCCATGCACAGGGACTCAAGTCTGCAGGGACCACAAGCAACAGAGGAGTGCCACAAACAAAAATGCCCCCACGAAAAAAAAAAAAAGAGGCCATGGAAGAACTATTGACAAGAGGTGCACACACTCAGCCCACTCTCTGACTGCTGGATTACCTAAAGAAAAAATGTACCTTTCTAGATTGTCCCCATCTAGCTCCCCAGTGTGGGATACCCCAACAGGGATGTAACCAGAGGCAAAAAGTCTCACAGGAAAAAAAAGGGGGGGGGGGACCAAACTGCTGTAAGACAGGATGGGTTCCAGTAATAAAAAGTATAATAAAAGGGGGTCACTGCATGAGGGAGAGAATTAAAGCAAATCATAGGAACTGGGGGAAAAAATTCTGCATGAAAATAAACAGAACAGATCAGGATATCCCAGAGAAGGAAAAGAAGAAAGGAAGCTTTCTTGTGGAGGTAAAACAATTGCACACAAAGGGACAGTCTTAAAAGTTGTACCACACCCCATATTTTATATATTTTATGTATGATATTTCTGTAAACCTATGACAACTCTAACAAATAAAAAGTATTACTGAAAAAAAAAAAAAAAAAGTTGTACCACATATCCAGGGCAAGAATCAGGTGCAGAAGAGCTGAGAAAATCTGAACAGTCAAACATGGACTACTCTAAAGTCCAGTATAAGTTGGACCAACTGTCAAAGAAGAGCCTTAACAAAAAATCAATCTACAATAAAAACTCTAGGCAAAAGGGAAAAACTGACCTTCAGAGTTAGCACATCAAAATAATCAGATGCCAAGACATCAGGAAAAAATTAAAAGCCATACTAAGAAACAGGAAGATACGGCTCAGTCAAGGAGATACAGAATTTGGAACAATTAATCAGAGAATTTCAGACAAGTCTAAATCTATTCAAAGGGATAAAGGAAAATATGGATAGAAACAACCTAATGGTGGATATAGAGGTAAAGGATATTAAGGACACAATGTGAGAGCAAAAAGAAGAATTAGAATATTTAAAAAGAAAAATAACAGAAATTATAGGGATGAAAGGCATACTAAGGAAATTAAAAATACACTAAAAGCATGCAAAAGCAGGTTTGAACAGGCAGAAGGAAGAATCAGCAAACTAGAAGACAGGACAATCAAAATGGTACGGTCAGAAGAATAGATAGAGAAAGGAATAGAAAAAAATGTCACTCAGGGACTTGAGTGACAGCATGAAGTGTACAAACATATGCATCATGAGGGTCCCAGAAGGAGATGAGAAGGGAAAAGGGGCAGAAAGAATATCTGAGGAAATAATGTACAAAAATTTCCCAACTCTTAAGAAAGACATAAATATAAATGGCCGAGAAGTGCAACATACTCCAAACAGAATAAATCCTAATGTGCCTACTCTAAGACACATACTAATCAAAATGTTAAATGTCAAAAATAAAGAGAGAATTCTGAAAGCAGCAAAAGAAAATCAATTCATAATATACAAGGGATCCTCAATAAGACTAAATGCTAATTACTCATCAGAAACCATGCAGGTGAGTGATAGTGGTATGATACATTTAAGGTACTGAAAGAGAAAAACTGCCAGCCCCAAAATCCTGATCTGGCAAAATCGCCCTTCAAAAATGAAGGAGACTTTAAAACACTTACAGATAAACAGAAACTGAGAGAGTTCATCACCAAAAGATCTGCCCTACAGGAAATGATAAAGTGATTTCTTCAGGTTGAAAGAAGAAAGCAGGATAGAGTGGCTTGGAGCAATGTGAAAAAGTGAAGTCTTTCAATAAAGATAAATAAATGGGTAAATGCAATACTCATTAGTACTATATCCACAATATATAACTATACTCTTTAATTGCTATAAAAGTCAGAATACAATTAAATAAGAAAAAGTTATATATCTGATAATGGACACCCAAAATATAAAGAGGTACTTGGGTCAAAAACAACATATGGGGGGAAATGGAGGGATATGGGGGCAGAGAATGTGTATATTACTGAAGTTAAGGTGTTATCTTTTCAAATAAGTAGGTTATAGATGTAGGTTGTGTAATACAAACCACAGGGTAACCACAAAGAAAGTATTCTTAAAATATAAAGAAACAGAAGTGTGAAAGTGATCAGTCAGATACAACACAAAAGACAAGTATATAGAAATGGAGGCTGCAATGAAGGAAAAAAGAAACCAAAAAGATATGACACATAAAAAACCAAAGGATAAAATGGTTGAAGTAAGTACTACTGCCTTACAGTAATAATACTGAATGTTAATGGAGTAAACTCCAAACAAAAGACACAGATTGGCAGAACGGATTACAAAGCATGATCCAACTATATGTTATTTATAGGAGACTCACCTCAGACCCAAAGATACAAATATGTTGAAAGTGAAAAGATAATGGGAAAAGATAAGCCATGCAAAAAGTCACCAAAGAGAGCTATACTAATAGCAAACAAAATAGACTTTAAGTCAAAAGTTGTTACAAGAGACAAAGACATTATATATTAATAATAGGGACAATTCACCACGAAGAAATAACAATCATAAATATTTATGTTCCTAACAACTTTGACCCAATACACAAGGCGAACACTGGCAAAATTGAAGGGAGAAATAAGACACCTCTACAATAATAGTTGGAGACCTCAATATACCACTATTATCAATAGAGAGAACATATAGAAAGAAGATCAATAAGGAAGTAAGACTTGAATAATATGATAAATGAAAAAATACAGCAAACTAAACCCAAAGCAAGCAGAAGGAAAGAAATAATGAAGATTAGAGAAGAAACAAAAGAAAAAGAATTAAGAAACAATAGAAATATACAGAACATTACAACCCAAAAGAGTAGGATATACATTCTTCTCAAGTGCACATGGATCAGTCTCCAGGATAGACTACATGTTGGGTCAAAAACCAAGTCTCAATTAATTTTAAAAGATTGAAATTATACAAAGCAGCTTTTCTGACAATAATGGAATGAAGGTGGAAATCAATAACAGGCAGAGAACTGGAAAATCCACAAATTTATGGAAGTTAAATAACACACTCAAACAATCAATGGATCAAAGAAAAAAATTGCAAGGGAATCACTAAATAACTTGAGATGAATAAAAACAAGAACACCACATATCAAACCTTATGTGATGCAGTGAATTCAATGCTAAAAGGGAAATTTATAGCCCTAAATGCTTACCTTAGAAAAGAAGAGTGAGCTGAAATAAAAGACTTAACTGCACATCTGGAGGAACTAGAAAAAATACAGCAAACTAAACCCAAAGCAAGCAGAAGGAAAGAAATAATGAAGATTAGAGAAGAAATAAAAGAAAAAGAATTAAAAACAATAGAGAGCATTAATAGAACCAAAATTTGGTTCTTCAAAAAGATCAAATAAATTGACAAAGCTTTAGCTAAACTAACAAAGAAAAAAAAAGAAAGGATGCAAATAAATAAAATCAGAAATGAGAGGGGCGATTTTACTACTGACCCCACAGAAATAAAAAGGATCATAAGTGGATACTGTGAAATACTGTATGCCAAAAAATTAGACAGCCTAGATGAAACTAATAAATTCCTAGAAACACACAACCTATGCTGACTCTAGAAGAAACAGAAGATCTCAACAGGCCAGTTACAAGGGAAGAGTTTGAATCAGTAATCAAAAACCTAGCAATCAGACTCGGGCAAGATGGCGGCATAGAGAGGAATGGAAGCTAAGTAGTCCCCCTGGAACAACTACAAAAAACCAGAAACAACTAGTAAATAATCCAGAATAACTGCGGGGGGACAAACAAGAACATCCATTCATCATACACCAACCTGAATTGGGAGGAATGCCCGAGAACACAGCATAAAATCTACATAAAATTACAGATCCAAGAAGTGCAGCGTACTCCAAACAGAAGAGATACGAATAGGCCTATGCCAAGACACTTAATAATCAGATTATCAAATGTCAAAGACAAAGAGAGAATCCTGAAAGCAGCAAGAGAAAAGCAATCCATTACATACAAAGGAAGCTTCATAAGACTATGTGTGGATCTCTCAGCAGAAACCATGGAGGCAAGAAGGAAGTGGTGTGATATATTTAAGATACTGAAAGAGAAAAACCACCAACCAAGAATCCTGTATCCAGCAAAGCTGTCCTTCAAATATGAGGGAGAGCTCAAAATATTTTCTGACAAACAGACAATGAGAGACTTTGTGAACGAGACACCTGCCCTACAGGAAATACTAAAGGGAGCACTACAGGGTGATAGAAGACAGGAGTGTGTGGTTTGGAACACAATTTTGGGAGATGGCAGCAATGTAAGTACACTGAACAAAGGTAACTATGAATACGGTTGGGAGAGAAAGATGGGGAGCATGTGAGACGCCACAAGAAAGGAGGAAAGATAACGACTGGGACTGTGTAACTTGGTGAAATCTAGAGTATTCAACAATTGTGATAAAATGTACAAATATGTTCTTTTACGAGGGAGAACAAGCAAATGTCAACCTTGCAAGGTGTTAAAAATGGGGAGGCATTGGGGGAGGGATGCAATCAGCATAAACTAGAGACTGTAACTAATAGAATCATTGTATTATGCTTCCTTTAATGTAACAAAGGTGATATACCAAGGTGAATGCAGATAAGAGGGGGGGATAGGGGAGGCATGTTAGACACTTGACATTGGTGGTATTGTCTGATTCTTTATTCTACTTTGATTTAAGGTTATTTTTCCTTTTGCTGCTTCCTAGCTGTCATTTTTTTTTGTTTCCTCTTTCTTTTGCCTCTCTACCTTCTTTGACTCTCCCTCCTGCCTTGTAGAAGAAATGTAGATGTTCTTGCTTACTATGAGCAGAATGTTCAATTAGGATGAACTTAAATGTTTGGAAATGAACAGGGGTGTTGGTAGCAAGATGTCAGAATAACTAACAGTGCCGAATGGTGTGTGAATGAGGTGGAAAGGGGAAGCTCAGAGTCATATATGTCACCAGAAGGAAAGTTGGAGGTCAAAAGATGGAAATGTATAAAACTGAATCCTATGGTTGGCAATGTTCATGATCAACTGTACAAATACTAGAAATCACTTCATGAACCAGAACAAATGTATGACAATACAATTAGAAGTTAATAATAGAGGGGCATATAGGGAAGAACTATATACCTATTACAAACTATATACTACAGTTAGTAGTATTTCAACATTTTTTCATAAACAGTAACAAATGTACTGTATCAATACTACGAGTCAACAATTGAGGGGGGTTGGTTAGGGATAGGGGAGGTTTAGAGTTTCCTTTTCTTTTTTTCTTTTTTCATCTTTCACTTTATTTCTTGTCTGGAGTAATGAAAAGTTTCTAAAAATTGAACAAAAATTAAGTGTGGTGATGGATGCACAGCTGTATGAGGGTACCCAGGGGCAAGTGATTGTACACTTTGGATCTTTGGATAATTGTATGGTATCTGAACAATCTCATTAAAAACGAAAAAAAAAAAAAAAAAAAAAACTAGCAATAAAAAAAGCACAGGATCAGAAGGCTCTACCAAACATTCCAAGAATAATTAATATCAATCCTGCTCAAACTCTTCCAAAAAATTGAAGAGGGGTGAACACTACCTAACTCATTCTATGAAGCTGACATCACCTTAATACCAAAACCAGATAAAGATATTACAAGAAAAGAAAACAAAGACCAATTTCTCTCATGAGTATAGATACAAATATTCTCAAGAAAATACCAGCAAATCAAATTCAACAGCACATTAAAAGAATTATAGATCATGATCAAGGGGGATTTATTCTAAGAATGCAAGAGTGGTTCTACATAAGAATATCAATTAATGTATTCACCACAGTAACAAAATGAAGGGGGAAAACTACATGATCATCTCAATTGATGCAGAAAAGACTTTTGACAAAATCCAGCATCCTCTCTTGATAAAACATTTATAAAAATAGGAATAGAAGGAAACTTCCTCAACATGATAAAGGATATATATAAACTCACTACTAACATTATACGCAATGTCAAAAGACCAAAAGCTTCCCCTCTAAGATCTGGATTAAGACAAAGATGTCCACTATCACCAAAAATTGCTCTTGCCAGAGCAATTAGGCAAGAAAAAGAAATAAAAGGAATCAAAATTGGAAAGGAAGAAGTAAAACTTTCACTATTTGCAGATGACATGATTCTTTACATAAAACATCCCCCAAAATCCACCATAAAGCTACTATAGCTAATACAATGAGTTCAGCAAAGTGGCGGGATATAATAACAACACACAAAAATCATTAGGGGTTCTATACACCAGTAATGAGAAATCTGGGGAGGAAACAAAGAAAAAAAAATCTATTTACAATAACAGCAAAAAGAATCAAATATCTAGGAATGAATTTAACCAAGGATGTAAAGGACTTATGGATGGAAAACTACAAAACTTTGCTAAAAGAAATCAAAGAAGTTCTAAATAAGAAGGACATTCCATGCTCAAGGATTGGGAAACTAAATATTATTAAGAGGTCAATTCTAGTCAAAATGATTTATCAATTCAACACAATCCCAGCCAAAATTCAATCCAATCAAAAACCAATCAAAATTGCAGCAATGGAAAAGCCAATCATCAATTTATTTGGAAGGGTAAAGGGCCACAAATAGCCAAAAACCATCTTGAAAAAGAAGAATGAAGTTGAAGAACTCACACTTACTGACTTTAAAACTTATTACAAAGATATAATGGTCAACACAGCATGGTACTATCACAAGGATAGATACAGAGACCAATGAAATTGAATTGACAGTTCAGAAATAGACCCTCTGTGCTGGTTTGAATCTAATATGTCCCCCAGAAAATCATATTCTTTAATGCAATCTTGTCAGGGCAGACTTATTAGTCTTTTGATTAGGGTGGAAACTTTTGATTAAGTGTTTCCATGGAGATGTGACTCACCCAACTGTGGGTGAGACCTTCGATTAAATTATTTTCATGGAGGTATGGACCCCGCCCATTCAGGATGGTCCTCCATTAGTTCACTGGAACACTTAAGAGAGCTCAAGAGCTGACACAGATGCTGATGCTTGGAGATGCTTGGAGATTCAGACAGAAGGATGTTTGGAGATGCTAAGCTAAGCCCAAAGTTTGCCCCAGAGAAGCTAAGAGAGAATCCTCAGATGCTTAGAGAGAAACACCCTGGGAGAAAGAAGCTAGGACACCCAGGAGCTGAGGGAAAGGAATGAAGACAGAAACCTAGACATTCTGGGGAAAGCCATTTTGAAACACAACCCAAGTGCAAAGGACCAGCAGACACCAACTATGTGCCTTCCCAGCTGACAGAGGTGTTCTGGATGCCATTGGCTGTTCTTCAGTGAAGGTATCCTCTTGCTGATGTCTTAGTGTAGACACTTTTATGGCCTTGGAACTGTTAATTTGTAATCTAATAAATGCCCTTTATAAATGCCAATCCATTTCTGGTATTTTGCATAATGGCAGCTCTAGCAAATCAGAACAGATCTTAGTACCAGAAGTGGGGTGCTGCTGAGTTTGCAAATAAACTTGTTGGAAGGGCTTTTTAAATGGATAAGGTGAAGATTCTGGAAGAACTGTGACAGACTTGTTAGAAAAGGCCAAGATTGCTTTGAAGAGACTGTTGGTAGAAATATGGACTCTAAAGATACTTCTGACAAGGCCTTAGACAGCAATGTTTAATGTACTTTTGCAAATGGGAAGAAAGGTGATCTTTGTTTTAAAGTGGCAGAGAATTTGGAAAAATTGAATCCTGGTGTCAGATGGAAGGCAGAATTTGAACACAATGAGCTGGGATACTTAGCTGAAGAGATCTCCAAAATAATGTTGAAAATTCAGCCTGGCTTATCCTTGCAGCTTATAGTAAAACATGAGAGGAGAGATAAGCTGAGAACTGAACACTTGGATACAAAGAAACCAGAAATTGATGGTCTGCAAAATGTTCTCGTTTGAGGAAGTGGCCCAAATGCCCATGGCCCCCACTCCTGCCACATTACCTCCTCTTTCCCAGCCCAGAGCTATGGCTTCTTGGGAAGTTCCTCATAATCAGGTGACTGAGGAAGAGAAAACTTCAGCCTCATTTACTGATGGTTCTGCATGATATGCAGGTACCACCTGAAAGTGGACAGGTGCAGCACTGCAGGCCCTCTCTGGGATGTCCCCGAAGGACAATGGTGAAGGAAAATCCTCCCACTGGGTGTAACTGAGCAGTACACCTGGTTGCTCATCTTGCTTGGAAAGAGAGATGCATTTGTATATTGATTCTTGGGCTGTTGCTAATGGATTGGCTGGATGGTCAAGGACTTGGAAGGAACATGATTGGAAAATTGGTGACAAAGGAGTCTGGGGAAGAGGTATATGGCTAGACCTTTCTGTGTGGGCAAAAAAATGAAGATATTTGGCCATAGATGTGAGGGTGTATTAGATAGGGTTCTCTAAGGAAACAGTACCAACAGGGGATATCTATAAATATGAGATTTTATAAGTGTCCATGCAACTGTATTCCATGAGAATGCTCTTCAGAGGGTGACTTCAGCAGAGGAAGATTTTAATAATCAAGTGGATAAGATGACCCATTCTGTCGATACCCATCAGCCTCTTTCTTCAGCCACTTCTGTCATTGCCCAATGGGCTCATGAACAAAGTGATCATGGTGGTAGAGATGGAGCTTATGCATGGGCTCAGCAAAATGGACTTCTACTCACCAAGGCCAACCTTGCCACAGTCACTGCTGAGTGCCCAATCTGCCAGCAGCAGAGACACACACTCAGTCCCCGATATGACACCATTCCTCAAGGTGATCAGCCTGCTACCTGGTGGCAGGTTGATTACATTGGCCCACTTCCATCATGGAAGGGGCAATGATTTATTCTAACTGGAATAGACATATACTCCAAATATGGGTTTGCCTTCACTGCATGCAATGCTTCCACCAAAACTATCATCCATGGACTTACAGAATGCCTTATCCACCATAATGGTATTCCACATAGCATTGCTTCTGATCAAGGAAAAAAAATTTACAGCAAATGAAGTGTGGAAATGGGCACATGCTCATGGAATTCTCTGGTCTTACCATGTTCCCAATTATGCCTGTTTGGATGTATTATGTTCCCTAAAATGCCATGTTCTTTGAGACAATCTTGTGGGGGCAGACATATTAGTGTTGAATAGGTTGGAAACCTTTGATTAAGTGTTTCCATGGAGGTGTGACCCACCCAAATGTGGGTAATACCTTTGATTAGATTATTTCCATGGAGCTATGGCCATGCCCATTCAGCATGGGTCTTGATTTAATCACCAGAATCCTATAAAAGAGCTTAGACAGAAGGAGCTCAGTGCTGCATCTTAGAGAGACGTTTTGGAGATGGCCTTTGAAAGCAGACTTTTGCTGACACTTTGCTGTGGAGAAGTTAAGAGAAGACATATGTCCCAAGAGCAACATTTTGAAGAACATACAGGAGCTGAGATAAGAGCTGGAACACAACCCAGGATCAGCAGATGCCAGAGCATGCCTTCCCAGCTAACAGGTTTTCCAGACGCCATTGGCCTTTCTTCAGTAAAGGTATACTTGTGTTGATGCCTTAATTTGGACATTTTCATGGCTGTCAGACTGTAAATTTGGCTTTATAAAAGCCAATCCATTTCTGGTATTTTGCATAACAGCAGCATTAGCAAACCAGAACACCCATCATCCAGAAACATCTAGCTTGATAGAAAGTTGAATGACCTGTTGAAGACTCAATTACGGTGCCAACTAGGTGGCAATACCTTGCAGGTCTGGGGCAATGTTCTCCAGGAAGCTATGTATGCTCTGAATCAGCATCCACTCTATGGTGCTATTTCTCCCATAGCCAGGATTCATAGGTCCAGGAATCAAGGGGTGGAAATGGGAGTGGCACCACTTACTATCACCCCTAGTCATCCACTGCAAAAATTTTGCCTCCTGTCCCTGTAACCTTAAGCTCTGCTGGTCTACAAGTCTTAGTTCCAAAAGGAGGAGTGTTCCTACCAGGAGACACAACAATGATTCCACTGAACTGGAAGTTAAGACTGCCAGCTCACCACTTTGGGCTTCTCTTGTCTCTGAATCAACAGGCAAGGAAGGGGATTACTGTACTGGTTGGTGCGATTGATCCTGACTATCCATGGGAAATGGCACTGGAACTACACAATGGAAGTAAAAAAGAGTTTTCCTGGAATACAAGAGATCCCCTAGGGCATCTCTTAGTACTACCATGCCCTGTGATTAAAGTCAATGGAAAACTGCAACAACCTAATCCAGGCAGGACTACCAATGGATGGCCCAGACACTTCAAGAATGAAGGTTTGGGTCACCCCACCAGGCAAAGAACCATGGTCAGCTGAAGTGCTTGCTGAGGGTAAAAAGAACATGGAATGGGTAGTGGAAGAAGATAGTGATAACTATGAACTATGACCATGTGGCCAGTTACAGAAATGAGGACTGTGATTTGTTATAGGATATCAAGTTTAAGAGTGAATGATACCCAAGGACTTGCACCCTATTCTGGAGAGATTTAGTGCATTTCCAGTTGTACCCAGGACAGCTGAATATTGTTATATGAAACATGTCTGTTATTGTGTTCTATTTAGAGATTAAGTGTGGTTTAAGGTGATGTGTATAGCTGCCAAGTTGACAAGAAATTGACTGTGATGGTTAGGTTCATGTGTCAACTTGGCCAGGTGATGGTGCCCAGTTGTCTAATCAAGCAAGCATTGGCCTAACTGTTACTGCAAGGACATTTATGGCTGGTTAATAAACCAGAAGGCTGGTTTATTAAATCACCAGTCAATTGATTGCATCTGTGGCTGATTATATCAACAAAGGGTATGTCTTCCAAAATGAGAGAATTCAATCAGCTGGATTTAATCCAATCAGTTGAAGACTTTTAAGGGAGAAGAAAGAGAACCTTCTTGTTCTTTAATCAGCCAGCTTCTCCTGGGGAGTTCATCAAAGACCTTCATCCAAGTTGCCAGCTCACTGCCTGCCCTGTGGAATTTGGATTCATGCATCCCACAATTGTGTGGGCACTTTTATAAAATCTTATATTTACAGATATCACCTATTGGTTCTGTTTCCCTAGAGAATCCTAACTAATACACCCTCACATCTATGACCAATTGAGGTGGCAAAGCTGCCAAGTCCACCCAACTGGGAAAGAACAGTCTCTTCAACAAATGATGCTGGGAGAACTGGAAATCCATTTGCGAAAGAATGAAGGGGGACCGCTATCTCACACCACCTACAAAAATTAACTCAAGATGGATCAAAGATCTAAATATAAGAACCAGGACTATAAAACTCCTAGAAGAAAATGTAGGGAAGCATCTTCAGGATCTTGTGTTAGGCAATGGATTCTTAGACTTTACACCCCAAACACAAGCAACAATAGAAAAAAAATAGATAAATGGGATCTCATCAAAACTGAAAACTTCTGTGCATCAAAGGACTTTTTCATGAAAATGAAAAAAAAAAAACACTACTCAATGGGAGAAAATATTTGGAAATCACATATCTGATAAGGGTTTAATATCCACAATATATAAAGAAATCCTATAACTCAACAATAAAGACAAAGAAACCCAATTAAAAATGGGCAAAACATTGGATAGACATTTCTTCAAAGAGGATATACAAATGGCCAAAAAGCACGTGAAAGATGCTCAACATCATTAGCTATTAGGGAAATGCAAATGAAAACCACAATGAGATGCCATTTCACACCTACTGGAATGGCTACTATTAAAAAAAAAAAAACAAAAAAAAAAAACAGAAAATTACAAGTTTTGGAGAGGATGCAGAGAAATAAGAACACTCATTCACTGCTGGTGGGAATGTAAAAAAGCCACTGTGGAAAACAATTTGGAAGTTCCTCAGAAAACTAAGTATAGAACTACCATATGACCGGCAATCTTACTTCTAGGTATATACCCCAAAGAATTGAAAGCAAGGACTCTAACAGATATTTGCACACCAACGTTCATAGCAGCATTACTCACAATTTCCAAAAGGAGGAAGCAACCTAACCAAAGAATGGATAAACAAAATGTGGGATATACACACACTGCAACATTATTCAGCCGTAAAAAGGAATGAAGTTGTGATACATGCATCAACATAGATAAACCTTGACAACATCATGTTTGTGAAATAAGCTAGACAGGAAAGGACAAATATTGTATGATCTCACTGATATGAGAGAACTAGAATAAGCAAATTCATACTGTCAGAATCTGGAATATAGGTTACCAGGGATTGGGCTAAGGTAGGCAATGGGGAGTTAATGCTTAAATTGTACAGAGTTTCAATGATGGAAAAGTTTTGGTAATGGATGGCAGTGATGGTAGCACAACATTTTGAAAGTAATTAACAGCACTGAATGATATATTTTAATGGTGTTAAAAGGGGAGATTTTAGATTGTATAAATGTTATCAGAAAAAAAATTAAAAAAAGAAAACCAACTTACCACATAGTGAACCCCATTGTAAATGAAAGACTATGGTTAACAGTACAATTATAAAAATGTCTTTTCATGAATTACAGCAAATATACTACACGAATACAAGATGTTAATAATAGGTTGATATATGGGAACTCTGTATTTTACATATTTTATACATAATTTTTCTGCAAACATTTAAATATTAAAATAAAAAACACTTGGCATGGAAATTGGCAGATAGCCATCTATAAGCGCTCAATAAATGGTAGGTATTGTTATTATTATTGAGTATTCATGAATGTGAATAGTATGCGGTGAGAGGCCAGAATGATGAAGACCTTAAATACCAGGTTAAGAAATTTCATCTTTGGATTATAGCTCTCAAGAAAGTGATGAAAAGGATGTGTTAGGAAAATTTCCCAGTCGGTCATTAATCTTTGAATAAATTAGGGGAAAGTCCAGCAGCAAAAAGGCTGGGTAGGAAGTAATATCTGAAATATTTAAAATATGGCACAGCATGAGCACTAACCAGTAAAACAGGGGCTCACACATAATCAGGATCAATTATTGACTGTAACTAAATCACATGGCCATACCAGTGTAAACACGCTGAATAGCAGTCCTGTTCTTAAGTTAGAGAATACCTTTGTAAAAGTGGCTTAAATAATAGGTATTTATTTACTTATATAACAAGAAATCTGTAAGATGGTTACAGAGTTGGTTACTTACACAATTTAGTAGATGGTGCCAGAGCCCACCCACATCTCTTAGAACTCACCCTTCCGATGAACATTGATCTAAAGGCTTCCTGTGCCCAGCACCTGCAACTCTATACCTGTGGGCTTTCTCCATGGAAGTATTCTCAGCCCATGTGTGGGACAAGCTGGACATGCTTGGGATTCTAGGAACAGTGCTCGAAGTCTGATGGAAGTTGGTGGATAAATGTCCAGGATTCCTCACTCCTTGGGTGGGACAATTTTAAAGTTTGTCTGAACTCTCCCTGAAGTCCCTAATAAGACTGAGCCCCAGTTGCCCATATCAATGATCTGTTCATTAACATATACTCTGTTGGCTTGCTTCCTTTCTCAGTCACTTCCCTACTTCCCTACTGGTGATTCCTGAGATCACTCCCCAAATAAACTTTCTGTACTTAAATATTTTTCTCAAGGTTGGCTTCTCAAGGAGGCTAACCAAAGATTAAATGAGTAGACTTTCAGTCTGGGGTTGTCCTACAAAATGGAGGCTCCAGACACTCTTCTTTTATCAGGGAAGAGAGTATTTCCCAGAAGGCCCACAATCCTCTTCTCACATATGATTGGCTAAAACTGTGCCACATGTCCATGCCTAACCATAATCCAATCCCAAAGGGGAATGGAATTACCACAATGCTCTTGGACCAAACATGACTGAGGCACATTAATAGCAGATGCCTGAACAAAATTGGAGTTATTTTAGCAAGGAAGAACAGCTGCTGGGTAGGATCCAACAGTCTTGTCTAGAAAAGACTTCTGTAAAAATTTGCGTGGAGAAAATGAGAACTTCTACAATGGTGTAGGCAATGGAAATCTCCATCTATATTCCAGACTGGATTAATTATCAAGTGAAATTTGAGTCTTTCATCTTCTTTTTGAAGAAAATCAGAAGTTTCAGGATTCGTCTCTGTGATTAACCTACCATGAATCTGATCTACAACATTTCTTACTTGAAATGGTTTAATATATCTTAATTGCCCATGACAGGAATAACATTTTTCATAATGATCAGATATTCACATTACCCTTTATTTTCCTGAGTGCTCAGAAATACATTAGGACAAGTTAGGGGTTTATTTGCCACAAAACAGCCCTTGATTTTGATCACACTGTCAAACCATCCTTCTATACATCCATAGTAAGACACCTAACATAGGCATGGGATGGCTGCCTAACAAACATTTATTAACATGTAAACAGTCTGCATGGCCAAGACAGGTAATGATTGATAACTCAGGCCACAAAGGGTCTTTGGAGACAGAATCTAGTATATATTCTTATTTGTAAGAATGCCAAATGAAAAGACCAGAATTTCCTCGTCAGCCTTCTCTTGACAGCCAGGTACTGGCATCAGGCAGGACTTTTGACTCAGTTGAAGACCTTAGCTGCCATTTTACTTATATAACTTTTCCCTAGTCCCAGGCAACTACACAATTCACTGTTATTATCTCCCAGAGATGAGACCTCTTGGAGGAAGTCACAAGGAGAGAATTCTCCTGGGGCTGGGTCTGTCAAACATTTCACTGCTGATAAGAGAGGGGAGAAGAGTGAGTGTTTGGGAACGTGGGACTGTCACCGCACTGAGGCCTGTCAGCATGCACTCAGGCCCAGCTACTAATGCCACCACTGGCATGTGAGAAGCACAGGGTGATGGGCTTTGCCTTCAGCTAGTGTCCTTCTATCTTTGTTGGCATGGAAATAAATTGGCTTCACTTTTTATTTCCTTCTTTAAAACCCTTCTAAATTCTAACAAGCTAATGGAGCCAATTCCCTTTCCCATCCCAATCCAAGCCCAGTAACACCCACTGTGTACATGAGCATAACCTCATGCCCCCTTCAAACCACACAACCACTCACACTCACTTTGTCCTGTGGAAGGAAAAACCCAGAGGTGTCTGATAATTCCTGGTTGAGATGCAGAGTCCAGGAGAGGATGTCAGCCAGTTCAGAGCCCTTCAAAGCTTATCTACTTATCAGTCTTGGCCTTGCTGTATCTTTGTGTTGACTGTCAGAAAGACGGGCCGTTAGTAGGAAGCCACCTTTTGGACATCACTAACCACTGGAGCTGCAGGAGTGGGTGGTGCGTGAAGAGATTGGCGAACTCCATCCTTAAAAACAAACACTGAAGGCCCTCATCGGAAAAAAAAGCAGCTGAAGTTTCCAGCTAGAGTCAGACAATGCACAGGGAAATACTTGAAGAATTTTGAAGCCTTCTCTGAATGTTCCATTTTCCCTACATGTGTTATTTTATTTCTTGTCTTCCCATGATATTAACAGGAAAGCCATAAACAGAAAGTGCTGATGGACCTGAATTAGGGAAATGGAGGAAGACAGAGCAGAAGGATTGGGTCCCATCCATAGCTGATTTCAGGTGGAAGAGAAAAACAATAAATCGAGTGAGCGGTAGAAGCTACAAGGAGAGTGAAAGACAAGCTATAGCTCTGGCATGTTTCCAGGAAGAAAAAGAAAGTGGAGGAACATATTCTTAGCCTCAGAGAGGTCTATGAAAGCCAGACAAAGCCAGAACTCTGGAAGCAACTTGCCAATTTTAGCTGCATCAGTTTTCAGTGTCTAAACTTGCACTATTCAATATGGTACTTACCACATGGGAACTACTGAGCACTTGAAATGCAGCTTGTTGGAATTGAGATCCATGCCAGATTTTGAAGACTTCAAACAAAAAAAGGATATTACATGCTTGATAATTTTTATATTACATGTTGAAATAACATTTTAATATATTGGGTTATATAAAATGTTACCAAAATTAATTTCACTTGTTCCTCGTTACCAATTTTGATATAGCTGCTAGAAATATTTACATTATATATGTGACTCATATTATGTATCTGTTGGGCATTACTGTCCAACAGATTCAGACAAAAAGATGCAGAATTTTAAAACTCTATGTAGATCAGTTCATCATACTGAAACTTTGCCCTCCTCCTCTGGACCCCTGAGCTTCATACTTCTCTGAGAAGCACTGAAGGAGCCTCAGCAGAGCAATGAAGTAGGAGAATTTTAGCACTGATATTGACAACCAGTCAAGAGAACAAGCATGACTTTCATTTAATGCATTAACTCTTCCTCCTGCCTCCAAAAGGAGTCAACTTTGGGGAATGCTGAAGGCACAGGGAATAAGAAGCTGGAAAGAGGTATCGAGTCCCTCTCTGTCCCAATTATTTTTGCTTTCATTTGGGCTCTTTGTCACAGAAATCTGCATCTTCTTCTTGCTGACCCTGACACAGCCCAGGAAGTCCATTTAAATAAGCATGCCATCTGATGGTCCCCAGTGCCCTCCCTTTTGCATCTGAACCACCAAGCTAAGAATCATTTCATTATTCATTGTCAGGATGCAATTTGAATGTCCTGGAAATGAACTTCATTCTGTTTGCTCAAGTACTGAGGCTTTTCTTTATCCTATTAACTTATTACTGGAATTTGTAGGACATTTTATGAATTCTGACTGATTGGTAGGTTTTGTTTTCAAAAAAGGCTTTTTTTTTTCAGGTTTGGCTTTTTCTTTTTTAAAGAAATCCATTTAATCTGGTTAACAAAAATGAATGAATCATGCATGAATGAACCATGCAGTGTATAGATACCTTGATTATCAGATACATAGCCCTCAATGGAATCCCAAACGAATTGAGGGAGACAGATGTGTAAACAAACACACACACAAAACCACCAAAGATTTGCAGATACCATGACAGAAATCTGTATAGAACACAGACGTGTGCAAAGGAAGGAGTAATCAATTTTTCCACTGAAGAAATCAGAAAAGGCTGTGATTGATCTTTGAATTCAGATCACCCCACCCACACACCCAACCACATACACACACACACACACACACACACACCCCTCACACATACACACACACCTGCCCAACTCTGAGCACCAAACTAGCATATTTAGATGCTCCTGGTCATATCCACTTAGATGCCTTAGAGACATTTCAAACTTAACATATACAAAATGCATCTCTTGCTCCCCACCCTCAAAAAAAAAAAAAAAAACCCTCTCCTTCCCTGTCACCCTCATGTGCTCTTGGTCCCCACATCTCAGTAAATGGCACCACTACCCACTCAGTTCTCAACCAAAAACCAAGGGTCATCCTTGATTCCTCCCTTTTCCTGCACACCACCCCAGCCAATCCATTAGCAACTCCTGTCAATTCTGAACCACCATCACCTGGACTAATACAGCTGACCCCAGTGAGGACTTTTATCCTCCACTCCTCCTCATTCCATCCTAATCTCTAGATAGCAGCAATTGTGAACTTTTAAAAACATAAATCAAATCATGTCACTTTCCTGCTTGTACCTTTCAATAGATCTTCATTGTACTTGAAATAAAATTCCAAACACTTATGTTGGAATATGCAAAGATATCTTAAACAGGACACAAAAAGTACTAGTCATGATGGGAAAAATGATTAATTTAGCTTGAAACTGATAGCTTCTGCTCATCAAAGGGAAGTGAAAAGGCAACCCACAGAGTGAGAGAGGTATTTCCAAAATGTTTACCTGACAAAGGACTCAAAGGTGGAATATAAAAGAACTTAGACAAATCAGTAGGAAAAACAGAGTCTACTCAATAGAAAAAATGAGCCAAGTACTTGAATAATGCTTGGCAAAAGAGAATACCCAAATGGTCAACATACATATAAAAAGAAGCTCAGCCTCATTGGCCATCAGGGACTAAATAAAACCTTATTACAATACCACTACACCCATCAGGATGGCAAGTGAAAGGGTCAGGTAGAATAATACCAAGGGTTGAAGAGGCTGAGGAGCAACTGGAATGCTCACACATGGACAGTGAGAGGGTAAATGGGTACAAACTTGTAGGAAAACTGTTTGGCAGTATCTATGAAAGCTGAACATACACATACCCAATGCCCAGCATTCCTACCCTTAGGTGTATATACCTGCATCCCTAGAAATGCATGCATACATACACCAGAGAACAGGTTCAAGACTGTTCTTAGCAGCATTTTACATAAATATTCCCAAACTGGAAATCAAATACCCATTAATGTTAGATGCATAAATAAATGAAGGTGTAGTCACACTAGGGAATATTCAACAGCAATGAAAACTAATTCAATCACACACAAAAAATATGGATGAATCTCACAGTCTCACAATTATAATGTTGAGCAAACACAACAAAAGAGTTCCTACTGTGTGATTTGTTTACGTTACATCCAAAACAAGGCAAAAATTAGTGAATGCTGTTATGAGTCAGGTTTATAATTACTCTGACAAGGTGAGGCTGTAACAATGGAAAGGGACCAGGGGTTGCTTCTGGGATGCTGACAGTGTTCTGTTTCCTGATTTGAGTGTTGGTTACACAGATATGGTCAGCAAAGGAAAATTTATTCCGAGGATACTTATGGTTTGTGTACTTTTCTGTATCTTAAATTTCAATAAAAGTTTAAAAAATATCCAGACCTTCAACCATGGCCTACGAGGGCCAGTCTCTTCTCTCCAACCTCATCCTGAGCTATTTTCCCTGCTCCAGCTCAGTGCCTTCCTTTAGCTTCTCAAAAACACCAAGCTCATCTGCACCTCAGGACCCTTACTTATTCTGCTCCCTCATTCTGAGTGTTTTTCCATCTTCTCTTCACCTGGATAGCTCCAATATCCCTTTAGGCCTAAACTTAGATGTCTCCTCTCCTTATCTACCACACACAAAGGAAGTTTCCATTGGTTATTCTTTTTCTCAAGCACGAGTTATATTCCTTCATAGCACTTATCACAACTTGCATTTTTTTATTTGTCTCTATTTTGGGAAGTGGCCTGTCCAGATAGAATGTTAGCTTCATGAAGGTGCAGATTATGTCTGCTTTGTTCACCATGGTACCTCAGAACTAGAGTGACCAGTTGTCCCAGTTTGCCCAAGACTGTCCCATTTTAAAACTGAAAGACCTGCATCCTGGGATACCCCTCAGCCTGGGAAAACTGGGACGGTTGGTCACCACCCTCGTCAGAACATAACCTACTGCCAGTACATGGAAAGAATCAATAAACGTTGAACAACAAAAAATAAATATATAAAAAATGCGTTGTCCATATGGACAAAAACAACAACAACAACAACAAAAAAGGGCAGCAAACTAACACTTATTTTCCAAAACTGACATAGAAAGAGAGGAAAAGAGCTTGGGATTGGGACCCTCTGGACTCAGTAGGGTCTCTGTCATGTGTTCGTTATATTTGATTAGACCTTGGTGCAATTTGTAATTTGTGTCCAAGTTTCAGAGTTGTTTTTTTGCAGTAAGTTGCTAAGTCTTCCCCCAAGGCTTCTTTTATTTCATGGAAAGAAACCTGATGAAAGACAAAGGAATAGTCACTACCTGCAAACACACTGGTCAAAACATTTCATTTAAATGATTGTGCTATGATGGCATCCTCAGGAAATGGAAGCCTTTCAGAAAACTCATCATTATTCTGTCACATTGGGCAACTTTGCAGCCTCCACAAGCCCTGGCGACAATTTTCGTCTCTTACTAGTGTGTCCCTACTAGAGTGTAGTTTCCTCAGCAGGTGAAACCAACAGTTTCTGAAAATGAAATGATGACCTAAATGTATACGTCTTCAGCTTTCACTCAGTGCCTCCTGTTTAAAACACTGAAAATTCTGTTATGGCCTCCCATTAGAGTAACTGTTTCTTGACATGGCATTCTTTACTACTTGCGGCATGGAAGGGATCAGTAAGTCAAGTTCAGCTGAAATGAAAGAACAGCCATATTTTCATGACTGAGAGGTATGTCAGTCAGATGGGAAACCACATAGAGCTTTGGTTATTCCTCATTTCTCAAGCCTCCATACACAGCCTTACCCCATAATTCCAACCTGCCTTCATTGAGGAAAGTATTTACAAATAGATATATTGTATTATTAATAGTTCAAATTCTTCGTCATATGACTTTTGCCTTGTGACTTTGCAATTCCTCCAACTACAGGTTAAATACATTTCCCCATCCACTTATGCTGGATTTAATTGTGTGACTTTCTTTAGCTGGATAGAATTTGGGTATTGTCGATATAACAGTTCCAAGGATAGATCTTAAGAGCTATCACTTATTTCTACTCATACTCTGACTCTCCAGCCATCACTGTCAAAAGAACACACTTTGGACAGCTTGCAGGTCCAAGGAGAATGAGAAACATGTGGAGGAGATCTGGCCCCAACTCACAGCTTCAAGCAAAGTTCAGATGAGCACAGCATGGATCGGCCAGCCCTCAACAAATGCACAGAAACATGAGTGAGAATAAATTGACTGATGTTTTCAGCCACTGAGTTCTGGGATGGTTTGTTAAGCAGCATTATTGTGGTAAGAGAACATTGATATAATGAAAATGAGTCTAGCTATACTTGGTGCTCTGCTGAACTTCCTAATGAAAATCAACCAAGTCTGAAAATAGCTTAACCACTCCCTTCTGCCCCTTCCATGAGGTTTGTATCAACTCCTTGACAAATAAAGCTGTCTCAGCCAAGTAAACATTTATTGAGCATTTACTATATATCAAGCCTGGAAAGCACAGAAGTGAATACAGCACAGTCCGTCATCCTGGTAGAGTTTCTGCTCTGATTGGGATACAGATACCTAAAATTCTCTTATAACATAATGTGCTAAGTGATAAGACTGTAAAACACACACTGTCCTGCAATGTGGTGAGATGTGATAGTCCCATTGTCTAATGGAGACAGTTTTCCATGAAAAGAAAACCATGCATTGAAAAGATGGAGAGCACAGTGATGAGGCCCTGATTGGAGCATGGGGCAGTTACCTAGCACCGAGTGGGAGCATCTTGACCACTGTAGTGACACGACAGAGGTTGTCCAGTCCCCTCCATCCTAAAGCAGTTGCTGACTGAGATTTTGGGTAGCATCTACATAGACCTATATAAGTGATTGTCTCCTGACATTAAAGATCCACTTCCTTTTTGGTTAAGAGGCAGAATTAAAAGAGATAGTTTACTGTGGCAATTTGTACAATCACAAATAGCAATAACCATATACCTTCTGCTTAGCATGGTTCTTTTTTTAACAGATTTATTAAGGTATATTTAACTTACCATAAATTTCACCTGTATTTAGTGTACAATTCAATGATTTTTAGTACTTTTACAGAGTTGTGCAACAATCACCATAATCCAATTTTACAACATTTCCATCACTCTGCAAAAGATCTCTGCTATCCATTTACAGTCACTCCTTGCTCCTACCCCAAGACCTAAGGGACCACTAATCAAATTTCTGTCTCCACAGATTGCCTTTCCTGGACAGTTCATAAAACAGAATCAGACAGTATGTGGTTTGTTTGCATCTGGTCTCTTTTACCCAGCATGTTCCTGAGGTTCATTCATATTATAAACATATATCAATTCATTTCATTTTTTTTAAGGAAACCATTTCTCCTTGTCAGCTCCACTTCTGCTCATTAAAAATAAAAGTAACATAAGGAAATTACATATAATATATAGCTTGAGTTTTTTCAGTAATCAGACCCAGGAAGGCTGGTGCCTGTAAGGATTGGAGATAGTAATGACTGAAGTAAGAACAGAATTTTTTTCCACCTCCCATATCCCTTATCAACCCGGTCATCAAAAAGCCCAAATTCTAAGCTATCACTTACAGCATCATGAGTCATCATTACTCTTTGGAAAGGGTGTCACTGACCACAGGTGAAACGTTTCTTAAACTATTTTGATCTTGATTTCCACTGTGTATATGCCCTGAACTCTTTATTGTACCTCCAACTTGTTAGTAGAAGCCTCTGGAAATTTTGCAGTGGGATAGAATCTTACCCAAAAGGACTTTATTGGCAAGAACAGAAAAATTATCAAACTCTATTGAAGACTGTAACTTTCAACCCTTTAAGTCACAACTTCTAAATACAGACCTATAGAAAGGGGCAATTGATCTCAACATGTTTGTGAGGCACATCTTTAAGCAGTTCAGAAAGGGCAACATAATGTTTTTTGTAGAGTTGCTGAATATTTCTGCTAGTGGGACTGAGTCATCAAATCAGCTCATGATTAAAGGGAGTTTTACTTTTGTAAAATCATGGGGAGGAGAAATTGAGCATTACATAGAATAGAACTTTGAGTATGTAAAAAGCCAAGAGAATTTTCTAACTTGCTTGAGAACTTTGAACAACTCCATGGACCAGCTGTGCCCTGCCAAGCTAAGAACAACATTCAATAATGATACCTATAGCCTCATGCCCAATTCAGATTTGGGTGATTATTTCAGACTCCAAGCTAAAAGACGCTATCCACCTTGCAGCAGCACACTGAGACCACCAAGGACATCACTATGGTCAGCTCAGAGACAATGTCACACTAAACCTCTTCACACAAAGAGACCGTGATGGTGCCAATTTTAATCTTATAAGCCATGCCAAGAAGATGTGATCTGGCTGTGCTTTGGCAGCAAGTTTGAACCCAGAACAATCTGGAGAAAAGAAGGCAATTCTCTTTAGAATTGAACAGAAGAAAAGAGAAGATGGAACCTTATAACTGCAATAAATCCTCCCAATTCAAAGCCATGAAATAGTGTATGAGAGAAAAGGGTGGCAAAATAAAACCTCCAAATTCATCTGAATCAACCTTACTTATCTGGTAAGGAATAGGGTTGGGAGCAACACAAAAAGAATGCCATCTAAGGGTCCTAAAGTCACTTTTCTCACCAGTCGTATAGCTTAAGGCAGTGAGGCTTTTAGGTAAAGCAAAGCCCACAAGAATTACCACCATCACCATCCCCCACCACCAAAACATGGACCTCTTGTAGAAAGGGTTGAGTTAATCATAATCCTTGGTTCATGGGATATTATCATTATCAATTTGTAGAAGGCTTGTTTTAGTTTCCTGGCTTCTAAAACAAACACCATACAATGGGTTGGCTTAAACAATGGGAATTTATTGGCTCACAGTTTTGAGGCTAGGAAAGGTCTGAAATCAAGGCATGAGCAAGACAATGCTTTCTCCCTAAGACTGTGGCATTCTGGGGCTGGCTATCCTTGGTCCTTGGTTTTTCTGTCACGTGGCAATGGACCTCTTCCAGGTTCTATTTACTTCCATCTTCTGTCTGCTCCCATGCCTTCCTGTGTCCAGTCTCCTATGCTTATAAGGAATTCAGCCATATTGAATTAAGGCCCACCCACATTCAGTTTAGCCACACCTTAACTAATAACACCCTCACAGTCTTATTTAAATGAGTTCATACCCATAGAACCAAAGGACCCATAGGACCAGGGGTTGGGGATTGAACATGCCTTTTGGGGAAAATTTGATTCAATCCCTAACAGTGTACCCTCTAGACCTCCAAAGACATGTTTTTTTCATATGTGAAATAAATTCATTCCATCACAACATCCAAAAATCCTTCAGTCATTTCAGTAACACTGCTTAAGTACAAAATTTCATCAAAAACCGTTATGGGTGTAGTCCATCCAAGGACAACATTCCTGTCTGATGGACCTGTGAAACTTAGAAAACATGATATCTCCTTCCAATACACAATGGTAGGACAGACATAGGATAAATATTCCTACTCCAGAAGGAAGAAATTGGAAGGAAAAAGGGATTTGGTCATGCCCAAACCCCAGCAGGGCAAACGCCATTAGATTTCAAGGTCAGAGAGTCACCTATGGATGGATATTTCATCCTCCGAGCCTGATGAAGTGGCAGTACTAAACCCTCCAACAACTTGCACAGTGGCCATCCTCTCCCTGAACACTGGGGTGCAAGCCCGACTCTCTCTGCACATTGGAATGGCAGCCAGGCTCTCCTTGAATGCCGGAACAAGCTCCACCCTCGGTGAGCATCAGGATGGCAGACAGACCCTCCACGATGCAGGGGCACAGGACCCACAATCTCCAAGCAGTAGAGTGGCAGAGCAGCATTCTCCCTGGGCACAAGGCCCATCCACACCAAGTGCCAGACAGATGGCCTGGCCCCTCCAAGCACAGAAGCAGACCTGCCCTTTCCCCCTGCAAATGGGTGGGCCCACTCTTTTGGATTGAGAATATCTTTTTGGTCCAGACCTTTGTTTCTACGGTTCTGCTTTGAAGTCATTCTTTCTTCAATTTATCCCTTCTCCATCCCTTTCAGTCAAGCTGGCAGTGGTTCTGCTCACACAAATTTGGCCAAAAAAAAAGAGCCAAATTTATGCATGCAGTTCAAACAGGTCCAAATCGCTAAACAATAGAACTTTCCACAAATCCTTCCTTGATAACTGCATTTCCAATCCTGACTTCCACTGACATGGCAGATTGGATACATATGCAGCCATACCCTCTTTAGCAAAAGGTTGTACAGTTAAACCCTCACCCTGTCCTCAGGGGACTCATTTCCTGAAAGCTCAGGCAGGTTCCTAAAAGAGCTGCTTCTGGCCCTAGCCTCGGAGCACACTATCTGGACAGGCTCAGAATTTTCTAAACCAATCATGTCTGGTTTCTTTGTGATTAAGAGTTCAGTTCTCAGCCTAGCCCTTTCCTTTCACATCTTACTATAAGCTGCAAGGAGAAACAAGGCTGTACTTTCCACAATTAGCTTGGAAGTCTCCTCAGCTAAGTAAGTTCATTGCTTACGAGTTCAATACAACATCAGAACTTCGCCAAGTTGTCTGTTGCTTTTTAACAAGGATCACCTTTCCTTCAATTCTCAGTAATACATTCATCATTTCCTTCTAAGGCCTCATCGGAAGTACCTTTAACATCCAGATTTCTACCAACATTCTCTTCAAAGCAATCTAGGCCTTGTCTATCAAGCACTTCACAATTCTTCTAACCTCTACCCATCATCCAATTCCAAAGCCGTTACCACATTTTTATGTATTTGTAATAGCAGCTCCCAACTTGTCCATACCAAAAACTGTTAGTTTCCTGGCTGCTAAAATAAAACCATACAGTGGGTTGGGTTAAACAACGGGTATTTATTGGCTTGTGATTTTGAAGCTAGGAGCTCAAAATTGAGGTCAGCAAGGTGATGCTCTCTCCCTGGAGACTGTACCATTCTGGGGCTGCTGGTGATCCTTGGTCCTTGGCTTTTCCATCATGGCAATGCACCTGGTGGTGTCTTCTCCTTTATCATCTGAGTTCTGTTGACTTCCAGCCTTTGTCTGCTCCCCATGGCTTCTTGTATCCAATTTCCTTTGCTTATAAGGACTTCAGCCAAATAAGATTAATGCCCACCTTCATTCAGTTGGGGCATACCTTGACTAATAACATTTTCAAAGGTCCTGTTTACAAATAGGTTCCCACACCCAGGACCAGGGGTTGGGACCTGAACATGCCTTTTGTGGGGGACATGATTCAATCCCCAATAAGCCCTTCTCTGGTTTTATTTCTTTATTTACTTATTCCCTTTCATTGCCTTTCTCTCTCCATACCAGCATCCATGTTAACATATTTAATGTACATGTTCTTGTAAATAAGTACTGCTGTTTGCTTGGCAAAGTGTTTTTATTATATGCAGATGGATTATATGTCTCATTCTGTTTCTTCCAGTTTCTACTTTGCACTAGGTTTCTAACGTCCTTTCACATTGGCATGTGTACCTTGAGTCACGTTCTTCTAATGGCTGCGTGGTGCCCCTGTGTACAAACCACATTCTGTCTCTTCATTCCCCTTGTGGTGGAATTACCTCCAGATCCCACCATGACAAACAAAGCTGGGATGACCACTTCCCTATATGTCCCCTTATAATTCTCCGTGAGAATTCTTTGTGCCACATATGCAAGAGCATAGAATCTGGCCAAGAATGCCAGATTACTTTCCAACTGGCTGTACTGGTCTCCATTCCTGCCAGCGGTCAATGAGGTCACTTTGTCTCCCCTGTCCAGATTTTTTATATTTTGCCAGCATAATAAGCATCAAGTGAAAACTCATTATTATTTTATTTTTATTTTCTTTGATTACTAATGAGTTTGATTATTCTTAACATGCTTCTTAGCCTTTTGGGTATCCCTCTTCTATAAATTGCCTCCTCAGATCTTTTGCCTATTTTTCCATTGTAATGTTGGTTATTTTCTTCTTGACTTCTAAAATTTCCTTCTATGTTCTCAAAATAAATTCCTTGTCAGTTTAGGTCATGCATATATTTCTTCTCAATATGATAGGTGTCTATTAAGTTTGTACATAGTATCCTCAGTTAAACATAAATCTTCAACTAAATTCATAAATTTAAGAAAATAGGGACACTAAGGAGAGACAGGGAAAATTGGTTTTTATCTGTCTAGGCACTTTATTAATGAATAACAGAATACATGTCAAACTAGCATTAGCAAAAAAAAGAAAAAGCAGGATGACATTCGTTATGCTTCAAAAGTATTCAAGATTCATGGTAGGGAGTTTGGAACCAAGAATTGGGGAGTGGGCAGGAAGTAAGGCATCTTCCATTCTCTCTCTCTTTCTGTCATTATTTCTCATTTCTATGTCTCTCTGCAGATGCCTCACCCATAACTCCAGACTTATTTTCTTCACTTTTCCATGCATATAGTTGCCTCACAGCTCCTGAGTTTTCAGGTCATCAGTTCAGAGGACTGTCTAGTAACTACACAATCCCAAATTCCAAAATCTTGGCATAGGGATTGACAGGTCTAAGTGTCCAATCAACAATGGTCAGATGGTTTGGGTCAGGTCAATAGAGACAGGGCTTCAAGGGTACACTAATTTGGGGGCAACTCTTAGAGAAGGAGAGTGCCAGCACCACATAAGGGTTGAAGGGAGACAAAAAAGTCAGCAAATGAGTGGATGTGAGATTTGTGTGGGTTTGTCTTAACTCTTGATAGCACTTCCTGCCTTGTTCTCTCTCCTGAGGCCAGGGTCCACCCTGAACTTCAGCTCTGATTCCTGGATCAGCTATGGGTTCTCGCTTTGCCAAGAAGGACCTTCTGTCCTATCAGTGGCCCAGAGAGTTGGTGAATGGACCTAACATGTCCCATGTGACCCAGTGAGTGGTTTCCACACTCTAATTCCAGAGCCCATGTATTAAACCCTGTGATTCATCATCCCTGACTAAGGTCTGATTAGGTAGTAGATTCAGTTTTCCCACAAAAAGGATCCTGTCTAGGGAGCCATCTGGTCTCTAGGGTCAAACACTGACTACAATCACCAACAGAGGGGAAAAAAAATAGATTTAGCCTCCCATCTCATTCTTCTTTTACAAAACCAGTCTCACACCTAAAGACTATATATTGGATCACTTGTGTGTACTTTATGAATATTTTACTTTCATATATATATATATATATACACACAGTAATATTGTTTTACATATGCACACAGCTAATGTTGTTGAATTCTTATTATGAGCCAGGAACTATGCTAAGTACATAACATTTGCAATCACCTCTCAGCACTTATAATTCTCCCACATAGTAGCTATAATCTGCACAGTGACCCTGTGCAGAATAATTTACCATCGCCATTTTTCAGAGGAGGAATCTCAGGGATAGATAATTAAGTAACTTGCCCAGAGTTACAAAGTGGTGGATGTAAAACTCATATCTACATGTATCTTTGTTCATAATAACAACATAATATTCCATCCTAATTTATGTGTGATTGTCTTTGTTTTATGTTTGTTATTCATTTACCCATTGCTATATCTACTTTCGAATGCAAGGACTCAAAAGCCACTAAATACTTTGTTTGCTTTACATTGTGTTTCATGTCTCAGTTTAGACATATACCTATGTAAAAAGTATAATAAATCTAGTGTGTAAATGACTACCAAAAGCATATGCCTAATTTGAACACCGAAGAAAATCCCTTGGAGATAAATACAATGCACAAGGAAGTTCAAGTGAAACACAGAAGAAGTGTGGAAGAATGGACTGATGGTTGAAACCATTAC